>NW_028175637.1:162500-256000 GCF_949987555.1 Borostomias antarcticus
TCTATCTATCTAGTGACTCTCAGGGCGGCGCGGCCCCCTTTTATACCCTTCCTGGACGATGAAGATGTTCCTGCACATGAAGATGTTCCTACACAGCAGCCATTGAGGATGTTCCTACACAGCAGCCAATGAAAATGTTCCTACACAGCAGCCAGATTGTGACATCACAGAGCATCCCTGTGATGTCACAATCTGGCTGCTGTGTAAGAACATTTTCATTGGCTGCTGTGTAGGAACATCTTCATTGGCTGCTGTGTAGGAACAGTCTCATTGGCTGCTGTGTCTATCTATCTATCTATCTATCTATCTATCTATCTATCTATCTATCTATCTATCTATCTATCTATCTATCTATCTATCTATCTATCTATCTATCTATCTATCTATATGTCTCTATCTCTATCTATCTATCTAGTGACTCTCAGGGCGGCGCGGCCCCCTTTTATACCCTTCCTGGACGATGAAGATGTTCCTGCATATGAAGATGTTCCTACACAGCAGCCATTGAGGATGTTCCTACACAGCAGCCAATGAAAATGTTCCTACACAGCAGCCAGATTGTGACATCACAGAGCATCCCTGTGATGTCACAATCTGGCTGCTGTGTAAGAACATTTTCATTGGCTGCTGTGTAGGAACATCCTCAATGGCTGATATGTAGGAACATCTTCATTGGCTGCTGTGTAGGAACAGTCTCATTGGCTGCTGTGTCTATCTATCTATCTATCTATCTATCTATCTATCTATCTATCTATCTATCTATCTATCTATCTATCTATCTATCTATCTATCTATCTATATGTCTCTATCTCTATCTATCTATCTAGTGACTCTCAGGGCGGCGCGGCCCCCTTTTATACCCTTCCTGGACGATGAAGATGTTCCTGCACATGAAGATGTTCCTACACAGCAGCCATTGAGGATGTTCCTACACAGCAGCCAATGAAAATGTTCCTACACAGCAGCCAGATTGTGACATCACAGAGCATCCCTGTGATGTCACAATCTGGCTGCTGTGTAAGAACATTTTCATTGGCTGCTGTGTAGGAACATCCTCAATGGCTGCTATGTAGGAACATCTTCATTGGCTGCTGTGTAGGAACAGTCTCATTGGCTGCTGTGTCTATCTATCCATCTATCTATCTATCTATCTATCTATCTATCTATCTATCTATCTATCTATCTATCTATCTATCTATCTATCTATCTATCTATCTATCTATATATCTATCTATCTATATGTCTCTATCTCTATCTATCTATCTAGTGACTCTCAGGGCGGCGCGGCCCCCTTTTATACCCTTCCTGGACGATGAAGATGTTCCTGCACATGAAGATGTTCCTACACAGCAGCCATTGAGGATGTTCCTACACAGCAGCCAATGAAAATGTTCCTACACAGCAGCCAGATTGTGACATCACAGAGCATCCCTGTGATGTCACAATCTGGCTGCTGTGTAAGAACATTTTCATTGGCTGCTGTGTAGGAACATCCTCAATGGCTGCTGTGTAGGAACATCTTCATTGGCTGCTGTGTAGGAACAGTCTCATTGGCTGCTGTGTCTATCAATCTATCTATCTATCTATCTATCTATCTATCTATCTATCTATCTATCTATCTATCTATCTATCTATCTATCTATCTATCTATCTATCTATCTATCTATCTATCTATCTATCTATCTATCTATCTATCTATCTATCTGTCTCTATCTCTATCTATCTATCTAGTGACTCTCAGGGCGGCGCGGCCCCCTTTTATACCCTTCCTGGACGATGAAGATGTTCCTGCATATGAAGATGTTCCTACACAGCAGCCATTGAGGATGTTCCTACACAGCAGCCAATGAAAATGTTCCTACACAGCAGCCAGATTGTGACATCACAGAGCATCCCTGTGATGTCACAATCTGGCTGCTGTGTAAGAACATTTTCATTGGCTGATGTGTAGGAACATCCTCAATGGCTGATATGTAGGAACATCTTCATTGGCTGCTGTGTAGGAACAGTCTCATTGGCTGCTGTGTCTATCTATCTATCTATCTATCTATCTATCTATCTATCTATCTATCTATCTATCTATCTATCTATATATCTATATGTCTCTATCTCTATCTATCTATCTAGTGACTCTCAGGGCGGCGCGGCCCCCTTTTATACCCTTCCTGGACGATGAAGATATTCCTGCACATGAAGATGTTCCTACACAGCAGCCATTGAGGATGTTCCTACACAGCAGCCAATGAAAATGTTCCTACACAGCAGCCAGATTGTGACATCACAGAGCATCCCTGTGATGTCACAATCTGGCTGCTGTGTAAGAACATTTTCATTGGCTGCTGTGTAGGAACATCCTCAATGGCTGCTATGTAGGAACATCTTCATTGGCTGCTGTGTAGGAACAGTCTCATTGGCTGCTGTGTCTATCTATCTATCTATCTATCTATCTATCTATCTATCTATCTATCTATCTATCTATCTATCTATCTATCTATCTATCTATCTATCTATCTATCTATCTATCTATCTATCTATCTATATGTCTCTATCTCTATCTATCTATCTAGTGACTCTCAGGGCGGCGCGGCCCCCTTTTATACCCTTCCTGGACGATGAAGATATTCCTGCACATGAAGATGTTCCTACACAGCAGCCATTGAGGATGTTCCTACACAGCAGCCAATGAAAATGTTCCTACACAGCAGCCAGATTGTGACATCACAGAGCATCCCTGTGATGTCACAATCTGGCTGCTGTGTAGGAACATTTTCATTGGCTGCTGTGTAGGAACATCCTCAATGGCTGCTGTGTAGGAATATCTTCATTGGCTGCTGTGTAGGAACAGTCTCATTGGCTGCTGTGTCTATCTATCTATCTATCTATCTATCTATCTATCTATCTATCTATCTATCTATCTATCTATCTATCTATATATCTATCTATCTATCTATCTATCTATCTATCTATCTATCTATCTATCTATCTATCTATCTATCTATCTATCTATCTATATGTCTCTATCTCTATCTATCTATCTAGTGACTCTCAGGGCGGCGCGGCCCCCTTTTATACCCTTCCTGGACGATGAAGATGTTCCTGCACATGAAGATGTTCCTACACAGCAGCCATTGAGGATGTTCCTACACAGCAGCCAATGAAAATGTTCCTACACAGCAGCCAGATTGTGACATCACAGAGCATCCCTGTGATGTCACAATCTGGCTGCTGTGTAAGAACATTTTCATTGGCTGCTGTGTAGGAACATCCTCAATGGCTGCTGTGTAGGAACATCTTCATTGGCTGCTGTGTAGGAACAGTCTCATTGGCTGCTGTGTCTATCAATCTATCTATCTATCTATCTATCTATCTATCTATCTATCTATCTATCTATCTATCTATCTATCTATCTATCTATCTATCTATCTATCTATCTATCTATATGTCTCTATCTCTATCTATCTATCTAGTGACTCTCAGGGCGGCGCGGCCCCCTTTTATACCCTTCCTGGACGATGAAGATGTTCCTGCATATGAAGATGTTCCTACACAGCAGCCATTGAGGATGTTCCTACACAGCAGCCAATGAAAATGTTCCTACACAGCAGCCAGATTGTGACATCACAGAGCATCCCTGTGATGTCACAATCTGGCTGCTGTGTAAGAACATTTTCATTGGCTGCTGTGTAGGAACATCCTCAATGGCTGATATGTAGGAACATCTTCATTGGCTGCTGTGTAGGAACAGTCTCATTGGCTGCTGTGTCTATCTATCTATCTATCTATCTATCTATCTATCTATCTATCTATCTATCTATCTATCTATCTATCTATCTATCTATCTATCTATCTATCTATCTATCTATCTATCTATATGTCTCTATCTCTATCTATCTATCTAGTGACTCTCAGGGCGGCGCGGCCCCCTTTTATACCCTTCCTGGACGATGAAGATGTTCCTGCACATGAAGATGTTCCTACACAGCAGCCATTGAGGATGTTCCTACACAGCAGCCAATGAAAATGTTCCTACACAGCAGCCAGATTGTGACATCACAGAGCATCCCTGTGATGTCACAATCTGGCTGCTGTGTAAGAACATTTTCATTGGCTGCTGTGTAGGAACATCCTCAATGGCTGCTATGTAGGAACATCTTCATTGGCTGCTGTGTAGGATCAGTCTCATTGGCTGCTGTGTCTATCTATCCATCTATCTATCTATCTATCTATCTATCTATCTATCTATCTATCTATCTATCTATCTATCTATCTATCTATCTATCTATCTATCTATCTATCTATCTATCTATCTATCTATCTATCTATCTATCTATATATCTATCTATCTATATGTCTCTATCTCTATCTATCTATCTAGTGACTCTCAGGGCGGCGCGGCCCCCTTTTATACCCTTCCTGGACGATGAAGATGTTCCTGCACATGAAGATGTTCCTACACAGCAGCCATTGAGGATGTTCCTACACAGCAGCCAATGAAAATGTTCCTACACAGCAGCCAGATTGTGACATCACAGAGCATCCCTGTGATGTCACAATCTGGCTGCTGTGTAAGAACATTTTCATTGGCTGCTGTGTAGGAACATCCTCAATGGCTGCTGTGTAGGAACATCTTCATTGGCTGCTGTGTAGGAACAGTCTCATTGGCTGCTGTGTCTATCAATCTATCTATCTATCTATCTATCTATCTATCTATCTATCTATCTATCTATCTATCTATCTATCTATCTATCTATCTATCTATCTATCTATCTATCTATCTATCTATCTATCTATCTATATGTCTCTATCTCTATCTATCTATCTAGTGACTCTCAGGGCGGCGCGGCCCCCTTTTATACCCTTCCTGGACGATGAAGATGTTCCTGCATATGAAGATGTTCCTACACAGCAGCCATTGAGGATGTTCCTACACAGCAGCCAATGAAAATGTTCCTACACAGCAGCCAGATTGTGACATCACAGAGCATCCCTGTGATGTCACAATCTGGCTGCTGTGTAAGAACATTTTCATTGGCTGATGTGTAGGAACATCCTCAATGGCTGATATGTAGGAACATCTTCATTGGCTGCTGTGTAGGAACAGTCTCATTGGCTGCTGTGTCTATCTATCTATCTATCTATCTATCTATCTATCTATCTATCTATCTATCTATCTATCTATATGTCTCTATCTCTATCTATCTATCTAGTGACTCTCAGGGCGTCGCGGCCCCCCTTTATACCCTTCCTGGACGATGAAGATGTTCCTGCACATGAAGATGTTCCTACACAGCAGCCAGATTGTGACATCACAGAGCATCCCTGTGATGTCACAATCTGGCTGCTGTGTAAGAACATTTTCATTGGCTGCTGTGTAGGAACATCCTCAATGGCTGCTGTGTTGGAACATCTTCATTGGCTGCTGTGTAGGAACAGTCTCATTGGCTGCTGTGTCTATCTATCTATCTATCTATCTATCTATCTATCTATCTATCTATCTATCTATCTATCTATCTATCTATATATCTCTATCTCTTTCTATCTATCTAGTGACTCTCAGGGCGGCGCGGCCCCCTTTTATACCCTTCCTGGACGATGAAGATGTTCCTGCACATGAAGATGTTCCTACACAGCAGCCAGATTGTGACATCACAGAGCATCCCTGTGATGTCACAATCTGGCTGCTGTGTAAGAACATTTTCATTGGCTGCTGTGTAGGTACATCCTCAATGGCTGCTGTGTTGGAACATCTTCATTGGATGCTGTGTAGGAACAGTCTCATTGGCTGCTGTGTCTATCTATCTATCTATCTATCTATCTATCTATCTATCTATCTATCTATCTATCTATCTATCTATCTATCTATCTATCTATCTATATGTCTCTATCTCTATCTATCTATCTAGTGACTCTCAGGGCGGCGCGGCCCCCTTTTATACCCTTCCTGGACGATGAAGATGTTCCTGCACATGAAGATGTTCCTACACAGCAGCCATTGAGGATGTTCCTACACAGCAGCCAATGAAAATGTTTCTACACAGCAGCCAGATTGTGACATCACAGAGCATCCCTGTGATGTCACAATCTGGCTGCTGTGTAAGAACATTTTCATTGGCTGCTGTGTAGGAACATCCTCAATGGCTGCTGTGTTGGAACATCTTCATTGGCTGCTGTGTAGGAACAGTCTCATTGGCTGCTGTGTCTATCTATCTATCTATCTATCTATCTATCTATCTATCTATCTATCTATCTATCTATCTATCTATCTATCTATCTATCTATCTATCTATCTATCTATCTATCTATCTATCTATCTATCCATCTATCTATCTATCTATCTATATGTCTCTATCTCTATCTATCTATCTAGTGACTCTCAGGGCGGCGCGGCCCCCTTTTATACCCTTCCTGGACGATGAAGATGTTCCTGCACATGAAGATGTTCCTACACAGCAGCCATTGAGGATGTTCCTACACAGCAGCCAATGAAAATGTTCCTACACAGCAGCCAGATTGTGACATCACAGAGCATCCCTGTGATGTCACAATCTGGCTGCTGTGTAAGAACATTTTCATTGGCTGCTGTGTAGGAACATCCTCAATGGCTGCTATGTAGGAACATCTTCATTGGCTGCTGTGTAGGAACAGTCTCATTGGCTGCTGTGTCTATCTATCCATCTATCTATCTATCTATCTATCTATCTATCTATCTATCTATCTATCTATCTATCTATCTATCTATCTATCTATCTATCTATCTATCTATCTATCTATCTATCTATCTATATGTCTCTATCTCTATCTATCTATCTAGTGACTCTCAGGGCGGCGCGGCCCCCTTTTATACCCTTCCTGGACGATGAAGATGTTCCTGCACATGAAGATGTTCCTACACAGCAGCCATTGAGGATGTTCCTACACAGCAGCCAATGAAAATGTTCCTACACAGCAGCCAGATTGTGACATCACAGAGCATCCCTGTGATGTCACAATCTGGCTGCTGTGTAAGAACATTTTCATTGGCTGCTGTGTAGGAATATCCTCAATGGCTGCTGTGTAGGAACATCTTCATTGGCTGCTGTGTAGGAACAGTCTCATTGGCTGCTGTGTCTATCTATCTATCTATCTATCTATCTATCTATCTATCTATCTATCTATCTATCTATCTATCTATCTATCTATCTATCTATCTATCTATCTATCTATCTATCTATCTATCTATATGTCTATATGTCTCTATCTCTATCTATCTATCTAGTGACTCTCAGGGCGGCGCGGCCCCCTTTTATACCCTTCCTGGACGATGAAGATGTTCCTGCACATGAAGATGTTCCTACACAGCAGCCATTGAGGATGTTCCTACACAGCGGCCAATGAAAATGTTCCTACACAGCAGCCAGATTGTGACATCACAGAGCATCCCTGTGATGTCACAATCTGGCTGCTGTGTAGGAACATTTTCATTGGCTGCTGTGTAGGAACATCCTCAATGGCTGCTGTGTAGGAATATCTTCATTGGCTGCTGTGTAGGAACAGTCTCATTGGCTGCTGTGTCTATCTATCTATCTATCTATCTATCTATCTATCTATCTATCTATCTATCTATCTATCTATCTATCTATCTATCTATCTATCTATCTATCTATCTATCTATATGTCTCTATCTCTATCTATCTATCTAGTGACTCTCAGGGCGGCGCGGCCCCCTTTTATACCCTTCCTGGACGATGAAGATGTTCCTGCACATGAAGATGTTCCTACACAGCAGCCAGATTGTGACATCACAGAGCATCCCTGTGATGTCACAATCTGGCTGCTGTGTAAGAACATTTTCATTGGCTGCTGTGTAGGAACATCCTCAATGGCTGCTGTGTTGGAACATCTTCATTGGCTGCTGTGTAGGAACAGTCTCATTGGCTGCTGTGTCTATCTATCTATCTATCTATCTATCTATCTATCTATCTATCTATCTATCTATCTATCTATCTATCCATCTATCTATCTATCTATCTATATGTCTCTATCTCTATCTATCTATCTAGTGACTCTCAGGGCGGCGCGGCCCCCTTTTATACCCTTCCTGGACGATGAAGATGTTCCTGCACATGAAGATGTTCCTACACAGCAGCCATTGAGGATGTTCCTACACAGCAGCCAATGAAAATGTTCCTACACAGCAGCCAGATTGTGACATCACAGAGCATCCCTGTGATGTCACAATCTGGCTGCTGTGTAAGAACATTTTCATTGGCTGCTGTGTAGGAACATCCTCAATGGCTGCTATGTAGGAACATCTTCATTGGCTGCTGTGTAGGAACAGTCTCATTGGCTGCTGTGTCTATCTATCCATCTATCTATCTATCTATCTATCTATCTATCTATCTATCTATCTATCTATCTATCTATCTATCTATCTATCTATCTATCTATCTATCTATCTATCTATCTATCTATCTATATGTCTCTATCTCTATCTATCTATCTAGTGACTCTCAGGGCGGCGCGGCCCCCTTTTATACCCTTCCTGGACGATGAAGATGTTCCTGCACATGAAGATGTTCCTACACAGCAGCCATTGAGGATGTTCCTACACAGCAGCCAATGAAAATGTTCCTACACAGCAGCCAGATTGTGACATCACAGAGCATCCCTGTGATGTCACAATCTGGCTGCTGTGTAAGAACATTTTCATTGGCTGCTGTGTAGGAATATCCTCAATGGCTGCTGTGTAGGAACATCTTCATTGGCTGCTGTGTAGGAACAGTCTCATTGGCTGCTGTGTCTATCTATCTATCTATCTATCTATCTATCTATCTATCTATCTATCTATCTATCTATCTATCTATCTATCTATCTATCTATCTATCTATCTATCTATATGTCTATATGTCTCTATCTCTATCTATCTATCTAGTGACTCTCAGGGCGGCGCGGCCCCCTTTTATACCCTTCCTGGACGATGAAGATGTTCCTGCACATGAAGATGTTCCTACACAGCAGCCATTGAGGATGTTCCTACACAGCGGCCAATGAAAATGTTCCTACACAGCAGCCAGATTGTGACATCACAGAGCATCCCTGTGATGTCACAATCTGGCTGCTGTGTAGGAACATTTTCATTGGCTGCTGTGTAGGAACATCCTCAATGGCTGCTGTGTAGGAATATCTTCATTGGCTGCTGTGTAGGAACAGTCTCATTGGCTGCTGTGTCTATCTATCTATCTATCTATCTATCTATCTATCTATCTATCTATCTATCTATCTATCTATCTATCTATCTATCTATCTATCTATCTATCTATATGTCTCTATCTCTATCTATCTATCTAGTGACTCTCAGGGCGGCGCGGCCCCCTTTTATACCCTTCCTGGACGATGAAGATGTTCCTGCACATGAAGATGTTCCTACACAGCAGCCAGATTGTGACATCACAGAGCATCCCTGTGATGTCACAATCTGGCTGCTGTGTAAGAACATTTTCATTGGCTGCTGTGTAGGAACATCCTCAATGGCTGCTGTGTTGGAACATCTTCATTGGCTGCTGTGTAGGAACAGTCTCATTGGCTGCTGTGTCTATCTATCTATCTATCTATCTATCTATCTATCTATCTATCTATCTATCTATCTATCTATCTATCTATCTATCTATCTATCTATCTATCTCTATCTATCTATCTAGTGACTCTCAGGGCGGCGCGGCCCCCTTTTATACCCTTCCTGGACGATGAAGATGTTCCTGCACATGAAGATGTTCCTACACAGCAGCCATTGAGGATGTTCCTACACAGCGGCCAATGAAAATGTTCCTACACAGCAGCCAGATTGTGACATCACAGAGCATCCCTGTGATGTCACAATCTGGCTGCTGTGTAGGAACATTTTCATTGGCTGCTGTGTAGGAACATCCTCAATGGCTGCTGTGTAGGAATATCTTCATTGGCTGCTGTGTAGGAACAGTCTCATTGGCTGCTGTGTCTATCTATCTATCTATCTATCTATCTATCTATCTATCTATCTATCTATCTATCTATCTATCTATCTATCTATCTATCTATCTATCTATCTATCTATCTATCTATCTATCTATCTATCTATCTATCTATATGTCGCTATCTCTATCTATCTATCTAGTGACTCTCAGGGCGGCGCGGCCCCCTTTTATACCCTTCCTGGACGATGAAGATGTTCCTGCACATGAAGATGTTCCTACACAGCAGCCAGATTGTGACATCACAGAGCATCCCTGTGATGTCACAATCTGGCTGCTGTGTAAGAACATTTTCATTGGCTGCTGTGTAGGAACATCCTCAATGGCTGCTGTGTTGGAACATCTTCATTGGCTGCTGTGTAGGAACAGTCTCATTGGCTGCTGTGTCTATCTATCTATCTATCTATCTATCTATCTATCTATCTATCTATCTATCTATCTATCTATCTATCTATCTATCTATATGTCTCTATCTCTATCTATCTATCTAGTGACTCTCAGGGCGGCGCGGCCCCCTTTTATACCCTTCCTGGACGATGAAGATGTTCCTGCACATGAAGATGTTCCTACACAGCAGCCATTGAGGATGTTCCTACACAGCAGCCAATGAAAATGTTCCTACACAGCAGCCAGATTGTGACATCACAGAGCATCCCTGTGATGTCACAATCTGGCTGCTGTGTAAGAACATTTTCATTGGCTGCTGTGTAGGAACATCCTCAATGGCTGCTATGTAGGAACATCTTCATTGGCTGCTGTGTAGGAACAGTCTCATTGGCTGCTGTGTCTATCTATCCATCTATCTATCTATCTATCTATCTATCTATCTATCTATCTATCTATCTATCTATCTATCTATCTATCTATCTATCTATCTATCTATCTATATGTCTCTATCTCTATCTATCTATCTAGTGACTCTCAGGGCGGCGCGGCCCCCTTTTATACCCTTCCTGGACGATGAAGATGTTCCTGCACATGAAAATGTTCCTACACAGCAGCCATTGAGGATGTTCCTACACAGCAGCCAATGAAAATGTTCCTACACAGCAGCCAGATTGTGACATCACAGAGCATCCCTGTGATGTCACAATCTGGCTGCTGTGTAGGAACATTTTCATTGGCTGCTGTGTAGGAACATCCTCAATGGCTGCTGTGTAGGAATATCTTCATTGGCTGCTGTGTAGGAACAGTCTCATTGGCTGCTGTGTCTATCTATCTATCTATCTATCTATCTATCTATCTATCTATCTATCTATCTATCTATCTATCTATCTATCTATCTATCTATCTATCTATCTATCTATCTATATGTCTCTATCTCTATCTATCTATCTAGTGACTCTCAGGGCGGCGCGGCCCCCTTTTATACCCTTCCTGGACGATGAAGATGTTCCTGCACATGAAGATGTTCCTACACAGCAGCCATTGAGGATGTTCCTACACAGCAGCCAATGAAAATGTTCCTACACAGCAGCCAGATTGTGACATCACAGAGCATCCCTGTGATGTCACAATCTGGCTGCTGTGTAAGAACATTTTCATTGGCTGCTGTGTAGGAACATCCTCAATGGCTGCTGTGTAGGAACATCTTCATTGGCTGCTGTGTAGGAACAGTCTCATTGGCTGCTGTGTCTATCAATCTATCTATCTATCTATCTATCTATCTATCTATATGTCTCTATCTCTATCTATCTATCTAGTGACTCTCAGGGCGGCGCGGCCCCCTTTTATACCCTTCCTGGACGATGAAGATGTTCCTGCATATGAAGATGTTCCTACACAGCAGCCATTGAGGATGTTCCTACACAGCAGCCAATGAAAATGTTCCTACACAGCAGCCAGATTGTGACATCACAGAGCATCCCTGTGATGTCACAATCTGGCTGCTGTGTAAGAACATTTTCATTGGCTGCTGTGTAGGAACATCCTCAATGGCTGATATGTAGGAACATCTTCATTGGCTGCTGTGTAGGAACAGTCTCATTGGCTGATGTGTCTATCTATCTATCTATCTATCTATCTATCTATCTATCTATCTATCTATCTATCTATCTATCTATCTATCTATCTATCTATCTATCTATCTATCTATCTATCTATATGTCTCTATCTCTATCTATCTATCTAGTGACTCTCAGGGCGGCGCGGCCCCCTTTTATACCCTTCCTGGACGATGAAGATGTTCCTGCACATGAAGATGTTCCTACACAGCAGCCAGATTGTGACATCACAGAGCATCCCTGTGATGTCACAATCTGGCTGCTGTGTAAGAACATTTTCATTGGCTGCTGTGTAGGAACATCCTCAATGGCTGCTGTGTTGGAACATCTTCATGTCTATCTATCTATCTATCTATCTATCTATCTATCTATCTATCTATCTATCTATCTATCTATCTATCTATCTATCTATCTATCTATCTATCTATCTATCTATCTATCTCTATCTATCTATCTAGTGACTCTCAGGGCGGCGCGGCCCCCTTTTATACCCTTCCTGGACGATGAAGATGTTCCTGCACATGAAGATGTTCCTACACAGCAGCCATTGAGGATGTTCCTACACAGCGGCCAATGAAAATGTTCCTACACAGCAGCCAGATTGTGACATCACAGAGCATCCCTGTGATGTCACAATCTGGCTGCTGTGTAGGAACATTTTCATTGGCTGCTGTGTAGGAACATCCTCAATGGCTGCTGTGTAGGAATATCTTCATTGGCTGCTGTGTAGGAACAGTCTCATTGGCTGCTGTGTCTATCTATCTATCTATCTATCTATCTATCTATCTATCTATCTATCTATCTATCTATCTATCTATCTATCTATCTATCTATCTATCTATATGTCGCTATCTCTATCTATCTATCTAGTGACTCTCAGGGCGGCGCGGCCCCCTTTTATACCCTTCCTGGACGATGAAGATGTTCCTGCACATGAAGATGTTCCTACACAGCAGCCAGATTGTGACATCACAGAGCATCCCTGTGATGTCACAATCTGGCTGCTGTGTAAGAACATTTTCATTGGCTGCTGTGTAGGAACATCCTCAATGGCTGCTGTGTTGGAACATCTTCATTGGCTGCTGTGTAGGAACAGTCTCATTGGCTGCTGTGTCTATCTATCTATCTATCTATCTATCTATCTATCTATCTATCTATCTATCTATCTATCTATCTATCTATCTATCTATCTATCTATCTATCTATCTATCTATCTATCTATATGTCTCTATCTCTATCTATCTATCTAGTGACTCTCAGGGCGGCGCGGCCCCCTTTTATACCCTTCCTGGACGATGAAGATGTTCCTGCACATGAAGATGTTCCTACACAGCAGCCATTGAGGATGTTCCTACACAGCAGCCAATGAAAATGTTCCTACACAGCAGCCAGATTGTGACATCACAGAGCATCCCTGTGATGTCACAATCTGGCTGCTGTGTAAGAACATTTTCATTGGCTGCTGTGTAGGAACATCCTCAATGGCTGCTATGTAGGAACATCTTCATTGGCTGCTGTGTAGGAACAGTCTCATTGGCTGCTGTGTCTATCTATCCATCTATCTATCTATCTATCTATCTATCTATCTATCTATCTATCTATCTATCTATCTATCTATCTATCTATCTATCTATCTATCTATCTATCTATCTATCTATTTATCTATCTATCTATCTATCTATCTATCTATATGTCTCTATCTCTATCTATCTATCTAGTGACTCTCAGGGCGGCGCGGCCCCCTTTTATACCCTTCCTGGACGATGAAGATGTTCCTGCACATGAAAATGTTCCTACACAGCAGCCATTGAGGATGTTCCTACACAGCAGCCAATGAAAATGTTCCTACACAGCAGCCAGATTGTGACATCACAGAGCATCCCTGTGATGTCACAATCTGGCTGCTGTGTAGGAACATTTTCATTGGCTGCTGTGTAGGAACATCCTCAATGGCTGCTGTGTAGGAATATCTTCATTGGCTGCTGTGTAGGAACAGTCTCATTGGCTGCTGTGTCTATCTATCTATCTATCTATCTATCTATCTATCTATCTATCTATCTATCTATCTATCTATCTATCTATCTATCTATCTATATGTCTCTATCTCTATCTATCTATCTAGTGACTCTCAGGGCGGCGCGGCCCCCTTTTATACCCTTCCTGGACGATGAAGATGTTCCTGCACATGAAGATGTTCCTACACAGCAGCCATTGAGGATGTTCCTACACAGCAGCCAATGAAAATGTTCCTACACAGCAGCCAGATTGTGACATCACAGAGCATCCCTGTGATGTCACAATCTGGCTGCTGTGTAAGAACATTTTCATTGGCTGCTGTGTAGGAACATCCTCAATGGCTGCTGTGTAGGAACATCTTCATTGGCTGCTGTGTAGGAACAGTCTCATTGGCTGCTGTGTCTATCAATCTATCTATCTATCTATCTATCTATCTATCTATCTATATGTCTCTATCTCTATCTATCTATCTAGTGACTCTCAGGGCGGCGCGGCCCCCTTTTATACCCTTCCTGGACGATGAAGATGTTCCTGCATATGAAGATGTTCCTACACAGCAGCCATTGAGGATGTTCCTACACAGCAGCCAATGAAAATGTTCCTACACAGCAGCCAGATTGTGACATCACAGAGCATCCCTGTGATGTCACAATCTGGCTGCTGTGTAAGAACATTTTCATTGGCTGCTGTGTAGGAACATCCTCAATGGCTGATATGTAGGAACATCTTCATTGGCTGCTGTGTAGGAACAGTCTCATTGGCTGATGTGTCTATCTATCTATCTATCTATCTATCTATCTATCTATCTATCTATCTATCTATCTATCTATCTATCTATCTATCTATCTATCTATCTATCTATATGTCTCTATCTCTATCTATCTATCTAGTGACTCTCAGGGCGGCGCAGCCCCCTTTTATACCCTTCCTGGACGATGAAGATGTTCCTGCACATGAAGATGTTCCTACACAGCAGCCATTGAGGATGTTCCTTCACAGCAGCCAATGAAAATGTTCCTACACAGCAGCCAGATTGTGACATCACAGAGCATCCCTGTGATGTCACAATCTGGCTGCTGTGTAAGAACATTTTCATTGGCTGCTGTGTAGGAACATCCTCAATGGCTGCTGTGTAGGAACATCTTCATTGGCTGCTGTGTAGGAACAGTCTCATTGGCTGCTGTGTCTATCTATCTATCTATCTATCTATCTATCTATCTATCTATCTATCTATCTATCTATCTATCTATATGTCTCTATCTCTATCTATCTATCTAGTGACTCTCAGGGCGGCGCGGCCCCCTTTTATACCCTTCCTGGACGATGAAGATGTTCCTGCACATGAAGATGTTCCTACACAGCAGCCATTGAGGATGTTCCTACACAGCAGCCAATGAAAATGTTCCTACACAGCAGCCAGATTGTGACATCACAGAGCATCCCTGTGATGTCACAATCTGGCTGCTGTGTAAGAACATTTTCATTGGCTGCTGTGTAGGAACATCCTCAATGGCTGATATGTAGGAACATCTTCATTGGCTGCTGTGTAGGAACAGTCTCATTGGCTGCTGTGTCTATCTATCTATCTATCTATCTATCTATCTATCTATCTATCTATCCATCTATCTATCTATCTATCCATCTATCTATCTATCTATCTATCTATCTATCTATCTATCTATCTATCTATCTATCTATCTATCTATCTATCTATCTATCTATCTATCTATCTATCTATCTATCTATCTATCTATATGTCTCTATCTCTATCTATCTATCTAGTGACTCTCAGGGCGGCGCGGCCCCCTTTTATACCCTTCCTGGACGATGAAGATGTTCCTGCATATGAAGATGTTCCTACACAGCAGCCATTGAGGATGTTCCTACACAGCAGCCAATGAAAATGTTCCTACACAGCAGCCAGATTGTGACATCACAGAGCATCCCTGTGATGTCACAATCTGGCTGCTGTGTAAGAACATTTTCATTGGCTGCTGTGTAGGAACATCCTCAATGGCTGATATGTAGGAACATCTTCATTGGCTGCTGTGTAGGAACAGTCTCATTGGCTGCTGTGTCTATCTATCTATCTATCTATCTATCTATCTATCTATCTATCTATCTATCTATCTATCTATCTATCTATCTATCTATCTATCTATCTATCTATCTATCTATATGTCTCTATCTCTATCTATCTATCTAGTGACTCTCAGGGCGGCGCGGCCCCCTTTTATACCCTTCCTGGACGATGAAGATGTCCCTGCACATGAAGATGTTCCTACACAGCAGCCAGATTGTGACATCACAGAGCTTCCCTGTGATGTCACAATCTGGCTGCTGTGTAAGAACATTTTCATTGGCTGCTGTGTAGGAACATCCTCAATGGCTGCTGTGTTGGAACATCTTCATTGGCTGCTGTGTAGGAACAGTCTCATTGGCTGCTGTGTCTATCTATCTATCTATCTATCTATCTATCTATCTATCTATCTATCTATCTATCTATCTATCTATCTATCTATCTATCTATCTATCTATCTATCTATCTATCTATCTATCTATATGTCTCTATCTCTATCTATCTATCTAGTGACTCTCAGGGCGGCGCGGCCCCCTTTTATACCCTTCCTGGACGATGACGATGTTCCTGCACATGAAGATGTTCCTACACAGCAGCCATTGAGGATGTTCCTACACAGCAGCCAATGAAAATGTTCCTACACAGCAGCCAGATTGTGACATCACAGAGCATCCCTGTGATGTCACAATCTGGCTGCTGTGTAAGAACATTTTCATTGGCTGCTGTGTAGGAATATCCTCAATGGCTGCTGTGTAGGAACATCTTCATTGGCTGCTGTGTAGGAACAGTCTCATTGGCTGCTGTGTCTATGTATCTATCTATCTATCTATCTATCCATCTATCTATCTATCTATCTATCTATCTATCTATCTATCTATCTATCTATCTATCTATCTATCTATCTATCTATCTATCTATCTATCTATCCATCTATCTATCTATCTATCTATCTATCTATCTATCTATCTATCTATCTATCTATCTATCTATCTATCTATCTATATGTCTCTATCTCTATCTATCTATCTAGTGACTCTCAGGGCGGCGCGGCCCCCTTTTATACCCTTCCTGGACGATGAAGATATTCCTGCACATGAAGATGTTCCTACACAGCAGCCATTGAGGATGTTCCTACACAGCAGCCAATGAAAATGTTCCTACACAGCAGCCAGATTGTGACATCACAGAGCATCCCTGTGATGTCACAATCTGGCTGCTGTGTAAGAACATTTTCATTGGCTGCTGTGTAGGAACATCCTCAATGGCTGCTATGTAGGAACATCTTCATTGGCTGCTGTGTAGGAACAGTCTCATTGGCTGCTGTGTCTATCTATCTATCTATCTATCTATCTATCTATCTATCTATCTATCTATCTATCTATCTATCTATCTATCTATCTATCTATCTATCTATCTATCTATATGTCTCTATCTCTATCTATCTATCTAGTGACTCTCAGGGCGGCGCGGCCCCCTTTTATACCCTTCCTGGACGATGAAGATATTCCTGCACATGAAGATGTTCCTACACAGCAGCCATTGAGGATGTTCCTACACAGCAGCCAATGAAAATGTTCCTACACAGCAGCCAGATTGTGACATCACAGAGCATCCCTGTGATGTCACAATCTGGCTGCTGTGTAGGAACATTTTCATTGGCTGCTGTGTAGGAACATCCTCAATGGCTGCTGTGTAGGAATATCTTCATTGGCTGCTGTGTAGGAACAGTCTCATTGGCTGCTGTGTCTATCTATCTATCTATCTATCTATCTATCTATCTATCTATCTATCTATCTATCTATCTATCTATCTATCTATCTATCTATCTATCTATCTATCTATCTATATGTCTCTATCTCTATCTATCTATCTAGTGACTCTCAGGGCGGCGCGGCCCCCTTTTATACCCTTCCTGGACGATGAAGATGTTCCTGCACATGAAGATGTTCCTACACAGCAGCCATTGAGGATGTTCCTACACAGCAGCCAATGAAAATGTTCCTACACAGCAGCCAGATTGTTACATCACAGAGCATCCCTGTGATGTCACAATCTGGCTGCTGTGTAAGAACATTTTCATTGGCTGCTGTGTAGGAACATCCTCAATGGCTGCTGTGTAGGAACATCTTCATTGGCTGCTGTGTAGGAACAGTCTCATTGGCTGCTGTGTCTATCTATCTATCTATCTATCTATCTATCTATCTATCTATCTATCTATCTATCTATCTATCTATCTATCTATCTATCTATCTATCTATCTATCTATCTATCTATCTATCTATCTATATGTCTCTATCTCTATCTATCTATCTAGTGACTCTCAGGGCGGCGCGGCCCCCTTTTATACCCTTCCTGGACGATGAAGATGTTCCTGCACATGAAGATGTTCCTACACAGCAGCCAGATTGTGACATCACAGAGCTTCCCTGTGATGTCACAATCTGGCTGCTGTGTAAGAACATTTTCATTGGCTGCTGTGTAGGAACATCCTCAATGGCTGCTGTGTTGGAACATCTTCATTGGCTGCTGTGTAGGAACAGTCTCATTGGCTGCTGTGTCTATCAATCTATCTATCTATCTATCTATCTATCTATCTATCTATCTATCTATCTATCTATCTATCTATCTATCTATCTATCTATCTATCTATCTATATGTCTCTATCTCTATCTATCTATCTAGTGACTCTCAGGGCGGCGCGGCCCCCTTTTATACCCTTCCTGGACGATGAAGATGTTCCTGCATATGAAGATGTTCCTACACAGTAGCCATTGAGGATGTTCCTACACAGCAGCCAATGAAAATGTTCCTACACAGCAGCCAGATTGTGACATCACAGAGCATCCCTGTGATGTCACAATCTGGCTGCTGTGTAAGAACATTTTCATTGGCTGATGTGTAGGAACATCCTCAATGGCTGATATGTAGGAACATCTTCATTGGCTGCTGTGTAGGAACAGTCTCATTGGCTGCTGTGTCTATCTATCTATCTATCTATCTATCTATCTATCTATCTATCTATCTATCTATCTATCTATATGTCTCTATCTCTATCTATCTATCTAGTGACTCTCAGGGCGGCGCGGCCCCCTTTTATACCCTTCCTGGACGATGAAGATGTTCCTGCACATGAAGATGTTCCTACACAGCAGCCAGATTGTGACATCACAGAGCATCCCTGTGATGTCACAATCTGGCTGCTGTGTAAGAACATTTTCATTGGCTGCTGTGTAGGAACATCCTCAATGGCTGCTGTGTTGGAACATCTTCATTGGCTGCTGTGTAGGAACAGTCTCATTGGCTGCTGTGTCTATCTATCTATCTATCTATCTATCTATCTATCTATCTATCTATCTATCTATCTATCTATCTATCTATCTATCTATCTATCTATCTATCTATCTATCTATCTATCTATCTATCTATCTATCCATCTATCTATCTATCTATCTAAATGTCTCTATCTCTATCTATCTATCTAGTGACTCTCAGGGCGGCGCGGCCCCCTTTTATACCCTTCCTGGACGATGAAGATGTTCCTGCACATGAAGATGTTCCTACACAGCAGCCATTGAGGATGTTCCTACACAGCAGCCAATGAAAATGTTCCTACACAGCAGCCAGATTGTGACATCACAGAGCATCCCTGTGATGTCACAATCTGGCTGCTGTGTAAGAACATTTTCATTGGCTGCTGTGTAGGAACATCCTCAATGGCTGCTATGTAGGAACATCTTCATTGGCTGCTGTGTAGGAACAGTCTCATTGGCTGCTGTGTCTATCTATCCATCTATCTATCTATCTATCTATCTATCTATCTATCTATCTATCTATCTATCTATCTATCTATCTATCTATCTATCTATCTATCTATCTATATGTCTCTATCTCTATCTATCTATCTAGTGACTCTCAGGGCGGCGCGGCCCCCTTTTATACCCTTCCTGGACGATGAAGATGTTCCTGCACATGAAGATGTTCCTACACAGCAGCCATTGAGGATGTTCCTACACAGCAGCCAATGAAAATGTTCCTACACAGCAGCCAGATTGTGACATCACAGAGCATCCCTGTGATGTCACAATCTGGCTGCTGTGTAAGAACATTTTCATTGGCTGCTGTGTAGGAATATCCTCAATGGCTGCTGTGTAGGAACATCTTCATTGGCTGCTGTGTAGGAACAGTCTCATTGGCTGCTGTGTCTATCTATCTATCTATCTATCTATCTATCTATCTATCTATCTATCTATCTATCTATCTATCTATCTATCTATCTATCTATCTATCTATCTATCTATCTATCTATATGTCTATATGTCTCTATCTCTATCTATCTATCTAGTGACTCTCAGGGCGGCGCGGCCCCCTTTTATACCCTTCCTGGACGATGAAGATGTTCCTGCACATGAAGATGTTCCTACACAGCAGCCATTGAGGATGTTCCTACACAGCGGCCAATGAAAATGTTCCTACACAGCAGCCAGATTGTGACATCACAGAGCATCCCTGTGATGTCACAATCTGGCTGCTGTGTAGGAACATTTTCATTGGCTGCTGTGTAGGAACATCCTCAATGGCTGCTGTGTAGGAATATCTTCATTGGCTGCTGTGTAGGAACAGTCTCATTGGCTGCTGTGTCTATCTATCTATCTATCTATCTATCTATCTATCTATCTATCTATCTATCTATCTATCTATCTATCTATCTATCTATCTATCTATCTATCTATCTATCTATCTATATGTCTCTATCTCTATCTATCTATCTAGTGACTCTCAGGGCGGCGCGGCCCCCTTTTATACCCTTCCTGGACGATGAAGATGTTCCTGCACATGAAGATGTTCCTACACAGCAGCCAGATTGTGACATCACAGAGCATCCCTGTGATGTCACAATCTGGCTGCTGTGTAAGAACATTTTCATTGGCTGCTGTGTAGGAACATCCTCAATGGCTGCTGTGTTGGAACATCTTCATTGGCTGCTGTGTAGGAACAGTCTCATTGGCTGCTGTGTCTATCTATCTATCTATCTATCTATCTATCTATCTATCTATCTATCTATCTATCTATCTATCTATCTATCTATCTATCTATCTATCTATCTATCTATCTCTATCTATCTATCTAGTGACTCTCAGGGCGGCGCGGCCCCCTTTTATACCCTTCCTGGACGATGAAGATGTTCCTGCACATGAAGATGTTCCTACACAGCAGCCATTGAGGATGTTCCTACACAGCGGCCAATGAAAATGTTCCTACACAGCAGCCAGATTGTGACATCACAGAGCATCCCTGTGATGTCACAATCTGGCTGCTGTGTAGGAACATTTTCATTGGCTGCTGTGTAGGAACATCCTCAATGGCTGCTGTGTAGGAATATCTTCATTGGCTGCTGTGTAGGAACAGTCTCATTGGCTGCTGTGTCTATCTATCTATCTATCTATCTATCTATCTATCTATCTATCTATCTATCTATCTATCTATCTATCTATCTATCTATCTATCTATCTATCTATCTATCTATCTATCTATATGTCGCTATCTCTATCTATCTATCTAGTGACTCTCAGGGCGGCGCGGCCCCCTTTTATACCCTTCCTGGACGATGAAGATGTTCCTGCACATGAAGATGTTCCTACACAGCAGCCAGATTGTGACATCACAGAGCATCCCTGTGATGTCACAATCTGGCTGCTGTGTAAGAACATTTTCATTGGCTGCTGTGTAGGAACATCCTCAATGGCTGCTGTGTTGGAACATCTTCATTGGCTGCTGTGTAGGAACAGTCTCATTGGCTGCTGTGTCTATCTATCTATCTATCTATCTATCTATCTATCTATCTATCTATCTATCTATCTATCTATCTATCTATCTATCTATCTATCTATCTATCTATCTATCTATCTATATGTCTCTATCTCTATCTATCTATCTAGTGACTCTCAGGGCGGCGCGGCCCCCTTTTATACCCTTCCTGGACGATGAAGATGTTCCTGCACATGAAGATGTTCCTACACAGCAGCCAGATTGTGACATCACAGAGCATCCCTGTGATGTCACAATCTGGCTGCTGTGTAAGAACATTTTCATTGGCTGCTGTGTAGGAACATCCTCAATGGCTGCTGTGTTGGAACATCTTCATTGGCTGCTGTGTAGGAACAGTCTCATTGGCTGCTGTGTCTATCTATCTATCTATCTATCTATCTATCTATCTATCTATCTATCTATCTATCTATCTATCTATCTATCTATCTATCTATCTATCTATCTATCTATCTATCTATCTATCTATCTATCTATCTATCTCTATCTATCTATCTAGTGACTCTCAGGGCGGCGCGGCCCCCTTTTATACCCTTCCTGGACGATGAAGATGTTCCTGCACATGAAGATGTTCCTACACAGCAGCCATTGAGGATGTTCCTACACAGCGGCCAATGAAAATGTTCCTACACAGCAGCCAGATTGTGACATCACAGAGCATCCCTGTGATGTCACAATCTGGCTGCTGTGTAGGAACATTTTCATTGGCTGCTGTGTAGGAACATCCTCAATGGCTGCTGTGTAGGAATATCTTCATTGGCTGCTGTGTAGGAACAGTCTCATTGGCTGCTGTGTCTATCTATCTATCTATCTATCTATCTATCTATCTATCTATCTATCTATCTATCTATCTATCTATCTATCTATCTATCTATATGTCGCTATCTCTATCTATCTATCTAGTGACTCTCAGGGCGGCGCGGCCCCCTTTTATACCCTTCCTGGACGATGAAGATGTTCCTGCACATGAAGATGTTCCTACACAGCAGCCAGATTGTGACATCACAGAGCATCCCTGTGATGTCACAATCTGGCTGCTGTGTAAGAACATTTTCATTGGCTGCTGTGTAGGAACATCCTCAATGGCTGCTGTGTTGGAACATCTTCATTGGCTGCTGTGTAGGAACAGTCTCATTGGCTGCTGTGTCTATCTATCTATCTATCTATCTATCTATCTATCTATCTATCTATCTATCTATCTATCTATCTATCTATCTATCTATCTATCTATCTATCTATCTATATGTCTCTATCTCTATCTATCTATCTAGTGACTCTCAGGGCGGCGCGGCCCCCTTTTATACCCTTCCTGGACGATGAAGATGTTCCTGCACATGAAGATGTTCCTACACAGCAGCCATTGAGGATGTTCCTACACAGCAGCCAATGAAAATGTTCCTACACAGCAGCCAGATTGTGACATCACAGAGCATCCCTGTGATGTCACAATCTGGCTGCTGTGTAAGAACATTTTCATTGGCTGCTGTGTAGGAACATCCTCAATGGCTGCTATGTAGGAACATCTTCATTGGCTGCTGTGTAGGAACAGTCTCATTGGCTGCTGTGTCTATCTATCCATCTATCTATCTATCTATCTATCTATCTATCTATCTATCTATCTATCTATCTATCTATCTATCTATCTATCTATCTATCTATCTATCTATCTATCTATCTATCTATTTATCTATCTATCTATCTATCTATCTATCTATATGTCTCTATCTCTATCTATCTATCTAGTGACTCTCAGGGCGGCGCGGCCCCCTTTTATACCCTTCCTGGACGATGAAGATGTTCCTGCACATGAAAATGTTCCTACACAGCAGCCATTGAGGATGTTCCTACACAGCAGCCAATGAAAATGTTCCTACACAGCAGCCAGATTGTGACATCACAGAGCATCCCTGTGATGTCACAATCTGGCTGCTGTGTAGGAACATTTTCATTGGCTGCTGTGTAGGAACATCCTCAATGGCTGCTGTGTAGGAATATCTTCATTGGCTGCTGTGTAGGAACAGTCTCATTGGCTGCTGTGTCTATCTATCTATCTATCTATCTATCTATCTATCTATCTATCTATCTATCTATCTATCTATCTATCTATCTATCTATCTATCTATCTATCTATATGTCTCTATCTCTATCTATCTATCTAGTGACTCTCAGGGCGGCGCGGCCCCCTTTTATACCCTTCCTGGACGATGAAGATGTTCCTGCACATGAAGATGTTCCTACACAGCAGCCATTGAGGATGTTCCTACACAGCAGCCAATGAAAATGTTCCTACACAGCAGCCAGATTGTGACATCACAGAGCATCCCTGTGATGTCACAATCTGGCTGCTGTGTAAGAACATTTTCATTGGCTGCTGTGTAGGAACATCCTCAATGGCTGCTGTGTAGGAACATCTTCATTGGCTGCTGTGTAGGAACAGTCTCATTGGCTGCTGTGTCTATCAATCTATCTATCTATCTATCTATCTATCTATATGTCTCTATCTCTATCTATCTATCTAGTGACTCTCAGGGCGGCGCGGCCCCCTTTTATACCCTTCCTGGACGATGAAGATGTTCCTGCATATGAAGATGTTCCTACACAGCAGCCATTGAGGATGTTCCTACACAGCAGCCAATGAAAATGTTCCTACACAGCAGCCAGATTGTGACATCACAGGGATGCTCTGTGATGTCACAATCTGGCTGCTGTGTAGGAACATTTTCATTGGCTGCTGTGTAGGAACATCCTCAATGGCTGCTGTGTAGGAACATCTTCATGTGCAGGAACATCTTCATCGTCCAGGAAGGGTATAAAAGGGGGCCGCGCCGCCCTGAGAGTCACTAGATAGATAGATAGAGATAGAGACATATAGATAGATAGATAGATAGATAGATAGATAGATAGATAGATAGATAGATAGATAGATAGATAGATAGATAGATAGATAGATAGATAGATAGATAGATAGATAGATAGACACATCAGCCAATGAGACTGTTAGGAACATCCTCAATGGCTGCTGTGTAGGAACATCTTCATTGGCTGCTGTGTAGGAACAGTCTCATTGGCTGCTGTGTCTATCTATCTATCTATCTATCTATCTATCTATCTATCTATCTATCTATCTATCTATCTATCTATCTATATGTCTCTATCTCTATCTATCTATCTAGTGACTCTCAGGGCGGCGCGGCCCCCTTTTATACCCTTCCTGGACGATGAAGATGTTCCTGCACATGAAGATGTTCCTACACAGCAGCCATTGAGGATGTTCCTACACAGCAGCCAATGAAAATGTTCCTACACAGCAGCCAGATTGTGACATCACAGAGCATCCCTGTGATGTCACAATCTGGCTGCTGTGTAAGAACATTTTCATTGGCTGCTGTGTAGGAACATCCTCAATGGCTGATATGTAGGAACATCTTCATTGGCTGCTGTGTAGGAACAGTCTCATTGGCTGCTGTGTCTATCTATCTATCTATCTATCTATCTATCTATCTATCTATCTATCTATCCATCTATCTATCTATCTATCCATCTATCTATCTATCTATCTATCTATCTATCTATCTATCTATCTATCTATCTATCTATCTATCTATCTATCTATCTATCTATCTATCTATATGTCTCTATCTCTATCTATCTATCTAGTGACTCTCAGGGCGGCGCGGCCCCCTTTTATACCCTTCCTGGACGATGAAGATGTTCCTGCATATGAAGATGTTCCTACACAGCAGCCATTGAGGATGTTCCTACACAGCAGCCAATGAAAATGTTCCTACACAGCAGCCAGATTGTGACATCACAGAGCATCCCTGTGATGTCACAATCTGGCTGCTGTGTAAGAACATTTTCATTGGCTGCTGTGTAGGAACATCCTCAATGGCTGATATGTAGGAACATCTTCATTGGCTGCTGTGTAGGAACAGTCTCATTGGCTGCTGTGTCTATCTATCTATCTATCTATCTATCTATCTATCTATCTATCTATCTATCTATCTATCTATCTATCTATCTATCTATCTATCTATCTATCTATCTATCTATATGTCTCTATCTCTATCTATCTATCTAGTGACTCTCAGGGCGGCGCGGCCCCCTTTTATACCCTTCCTGGACGATGAAGATGTCCCTGCACATGAAGATGTTCCTACACAGCAGCCAGATTGTGACATCACAGAGCTTCCCTGTGATGTCACAATCTGGCTGCTGTGTAAGAACATTTTCATTGGCTGCTGTGTAGGAACATCCTCAATGGCTGCTGTGTTGGAACATCTTCATTGGCTGCTGTGTAGGAACAGTCTCATTGGCTGCTGTGTCTATCTATCTATCTATCTATCTATCTATCTATCTATCTATCTATCTATCTATCTATCTATCTATCTATCTATCTATCTATCTATATGTCTCTATCTCTATCTATCTATCTAGTGACTCTCAGGGCGGCGCGGCCCCCTTTTATACCCTTCCTGGACGATGACGATGTTCCTGCACATGAAGATGTTCCTACACAGCAGCCATTGAGGATGTTCCTACACAGCAGCCAATGAAAATGTTCCTACACAGCAGCCAGATTGTGATATCACAGAGCATCCCTGTGATGTCACAATCTGGCTGCTGTGTAAGAACATTTTCATTGGCTGCTGTGTAGGAATATCCTCAATGGCTGCTGTGTAGGAACATCTTCATTGGCTGCTGTGTAGGAACAGTCTCATTGGCTGCTGTGTCTATGTATCTATCTATCTATCTATCTATCCATCTATCTATCTATCTATCTATCTATCTATCTATCTATCTATCTATCTATCTATCTATCTATCTATCTATCTATCTATCCATCTATCTATCTATCTATCTATCTATCTATCTATCTATCTATCTATCTATCTATCTATCTATCTATCTATCTATCTATCTATCTATCTATCTATATGTCTCTATCTCTATCTATCTATCTAGTGACTCTCAGGGCGGCGCGGCCCCCTTTTATACCCTTCCTGGACGATGAAGATATTCCTGCACATGAAGATGTTCCTACACAGCAGCCATTGAGGATGTTCCTACACAGCAGCCAATGAAAATGTTCCTACACAGCAGCCAGATTGTGACATCACAGAGCATCCCTGTGATGTCACAATCTGGCTGCTGTGTAAGAACATTTTCATTGGCTGCTGTGTAGGAACATCCTCAATGGCTGCTATGTAGGAACATCTTCATTGGCTGCTGTGTAGGAACAGTCTCATTGGCTGCTGTGTCTATCTATCTATCTATCTATCTATCTATCTATCTATCTATCTATCTATCTATCTATCTATCTATCTATCTATCTATCTATCTATCTATCTATCTATCTATATGTCTCTATCTCTATCTATCTATCTAGTGACTCTCAGGGCGGCGCGGCCCCCTTTTATACCCTTCCTGGACGATGAAGATATTCCTGCACATGAAGATGTTCCTACACAGCAGCCATTGAGGATGTTCCTACACAGCAGCCAATGAAAATGTTCCTACACAGCAGCCAGATTGTGACATCACAGAGCATCCCTGTGATGTCACAATCTGGCTGCTGTGTAGGAACATTTTCATTGGCTGCTGTGTAGGAACATCCTCAATGGCTGCTGTGTAGGAATATCTTCATTGGCTGCTGTGTAGGAACAGTCTCATTGGCTGCTGTGTCTATCTATCTATCTATCTATCTATCTATCTATCTATCTATCTATCTATCTATCTATCTATCTATCTATCTATCTATCTATCTATCTATCTATCTATCTATCTATCTATCTATCTATCTATCTATCTATCTATCTATCTATATGTCTCTATCTCTATCTATCTATCTAGTGACTCTCAGGGCGGCGCGGCCCCCTTTTATACCCTTCCTGGACGATGAAGATGTTCCTGCACATGAAGATGTTCCTACACAGCAGCCATTGAGGATGTTCCTACACAGCAGCCAATGAAAATGTTCCTACACAGCAGCCAGATTGTTACATCACAGAGCATCCCTGTGATGTCACAATCTGGCTGCTGTGTAAGAACATTTTCATTGGCTGCTGTGTAGGAACATCCTCAATGGCTGCTGTGTAGGAACATCTTCATTGGCTGCTGTGTAGGAACAGTCTCATTGGCTGCTGTGTCTATCTATCTATCTATCTATCTATCTATCTATCTATCTATCTATCTATCTATCTATCTATCTATCTATCTATCTATCTATCTATCTATCTATCTATCTATCTATCTATCTATCTATCTATCTATATGTCTCTATCTCTATCTATCTATCTAGTGACTCTCAGGGCGGCGCGGCCCCCTTTTATACCCTTCCTGGACGATGAAGATGTTCCTGCACATGAAGATGTTCCTACACAGCAGCCAGATTGTGACATCACAGAGCTTCCCTGTGATGTCACAATCTGGCTGCTGTGTAAGAACATTTTCATTGGCTGCTGTGTAGGAACATCCTCAATGGCTGCTGTGTTGGAACATCTTCATTGGCTGCTGTGTAGGAACAGTCTCATTGGCTGCTGTGTCTATCAATCTATCTATCTATCTATCTATCTATCTATCTATCTATCTATCTATCTATCTATCTATCTATCTATCTATCTATCTATCTATCTATCTATCTATCTATCTATCTATCTATCTATCTATCTATATGTCTCTATCTCTATCTATCTATCTAGTGACTCTCAGGGCGGCGCGGCCCCCTTTTATACCCTTCCTGGACGATGAAGATGTTCCTGCATATGAAGATGTTCCTACACAGTAGCCATTGAGGATGTTCCTACACAGCAGCCAATGAAAATGTTCCTACACAGCAGCCAGATTGTGACATCACAGAGCATCCCTGTGATGTCACAATCTGGCTGCTGTGTAAGAACATTTTCATTGGCTGATGTGTAGGAACATCCTCAATGGCTGATATGTAGGAACATCTTCATTGGCTGCTGTGTAGGAACAGTCTCATTGGCTGCTGTGTCTATCTATCTATCTATCTATCTATCTATCTATCTATCTATCTATCTATCTATCTATCTATCTATCTATCTATCTATCTATCTATCTATCTATCTATCTATCTATCTATCTATCTATATGTCTCTATCTCTATCTATCTATCTAGTGACTCTCAGGGCGGCGCGGCCCCCTTTTATACCCTTCCTGGACGATGAAGATGTTCCTGCACATGAAGATGTTCCTACACAGCAGCCAGATTGTGACATCACAGAGCTTCCCTGTGATGTCACAATCTGGCTGCTGTGTAAGAACATTTTCATTGGCTGCTGTGTAGGAACATCCTCAATGGCTGCTGTGTTGGAACATCTTCATTGGCTGCTGTGTAGGAACAGTCTCATTGGCTGCTGTGTCTATCTATCTATCTATCTATCTATCTATCTATCTATCTATCTATCTATCTATCTATCTATCTATCTATCTATCTATCTATCTATCTATATGTCTCTATCTCTATCTATCTATCTAGTGACTCTCAGGGCGGCGCGGCCCCCTTTTATACCCTTCCTGGACGATGAAGATGTTCCTGCACATGAAGATGTTCCTACACAGCAGCCATTGAGGATGTTCCTACACAGCAGCCAATGAAAATGTTCCTACACAGCAGCCAGATTGTGACATCACAGAGCATCCCTGTGATGTCACAATCACAATGGCTGCTGTGTAAGAACATTTTCATTGGCTGCTGTGTAGGAATATCCTCAATGGCTGCTGTGTAGGAACATCTTCATTGGCTGCTGTGTAGGAACAGTCTCATTGGCTGCTGTGTCTATCTATCTATCTATCTATCCATCTATCTATCTATCTATCTATCTATCTATCTATCTATCTATCTATCTATCTATCTATCTATCTATCTATCTATCTATCTATCTATCTATCTATATGTCTCTATCTCTATCTATCTATCTAGTGACTCTCAGGGCGGCGCGGCCCCCTTTTATACCCTTCCTGGACGATGAAGATGTTCCTGCACATGAAGATGTTCCTACACAGCAGCCATTGAGGATGTTCCTACACAGCGGCCAATGAAAATGTTCCTACACAGCAGCCAGATTGTGACATCACAGAGCATCCCTGTGATGTCACAATCTGGCTGCTGTGTAGGAACATTTTCATTGGCTGCTGTGTAGGAACATCCTCAATGGCTGCTGTGTAGGAATATTTTCATTGGCTGCTGTGTAGGAACAGTCTCATTGGCTGCTGTGTCTATCTATCTATCTATCTATCTATCTATCCATCTATCTATCTATCTATCTATCTATCTATCCATCTATCTATCTATCTATCTATCTATCTATCTATCTATCTATCTATCTATCTATCTATCTATCTATCTATATGTCTCTATCTCTATCTATCTATCTAGTGACTCTCAGGGCGGCGCGGCCCCCTTTTATACCCTTCCTGGACGATGAAGATGTTCCTGCACATGAAGATGTTCCTACACAGCAGCCATTGAGGATGTTCCTACACAGCGGCCAATGAAAATGTTCCTACACAGCAGCCAGATTGTGACATCACAGAGCATCCCTGTGATGTCACAATCTGGCTGCTGTGTAGGAACATTTTCATTGGCTGCTGTGTAGGAACATCCTCAATGGCTGCTGTGTAGGAATATCTTCATTGGCTGCTGTGTAGGAACAGTCTCATTGGCTGCTGTGTCTATCTATCTATCTATCTATCTATCTATCTATCTATCTATATATCTCTATCTCTATCTATCTATCTAGTGACTCTCAGGGCGGCGCGGCCCCCTTTTATACCCTTCCTGGACGATGAAGATGTTCCTGCACATGAAGATGTTCCTACACAGCAGCCAGATTGTGACATCACAGAGCATCCCTGTGATGTCACAATCTGGCTGCTGTGTAAGAACATTTTCATTGGCTGCTGTGTAGGAACATCCTCAATGGCTGCTGTGTTGGAACATCTTCATTGGCTGCTGTGTAGGAACAGTCTCATTGGCTGCTGTGTCTATCTATCTATCTATCTATCTATCCATCTATCTATCTATCTATCTATCTATCTATCTATCTATCTATCTATCTATCTATCTATCTATCTATCTATCTATCTATCTATCTATCTATCTATCTATCTATCTATCTATCTATCTATATGTCTCTATCTCTATCTATCTATCTAGTGACTCTCAGGGCGGCGCGGCCCCCTTTTATACCCTTCCTGGACGATGAAGATGTTCCTGCACATGAAGATGTTCCTACACAGCAGCCAGATTGTGACATCACAGCGGCCAATGAAAATGTTCCTACACAGCAGCCAGATTGTGACATCACAGAGCATCCCTGTGATGTCACAATCTGGCTGCTGTGTAGGAACATTTTCATTGGCTGCTGTGTAGGAACATCCTCAATGGCTGCTGTGTAGGAATATTTTCATTGGCTGCTGTGTAGGAACAGTCTCATTGGCTGCTGTGTCTATCTATCTATCTATCTATCTATCTATCCATCTATCTATCTATCTATCTATCTATCTATCCATCTATCTATCTATCTATCTATCTATCTATCTATCTATCTATCTATCTATCTATCTATCTATCTATCTATCTATCTATCTATCTATCTATCTATCTATCTATCTATCTATATGTCTCTATCTCTATCTATCTATCTAGTGACTCTCAGGGCGGCGCGGCCCCCTTTTATACCCTTCCTGGACGATGAAGATGTTCCTGCACATGAAGATGTTCCTACACAGCAGCCATTGAGGATGTTCCTACACAGCGGCCAATGAAAATGTTCCTACACAGCAGCCAGATTGTGACATCACAGAGCATCCCTGTGATGTCACAATCTGGCTGCTGTGTAGGAACATTTTCATTGGCTGCTGTGTAGGAACATCCTCAATGGCTGCTGTGTAGGAATATCTTCATTGGCTGCTGTGTAGGAACAGTCTCATTGGCTGCTGTGTCTATCTATCTATCTATCTATCTATCTATCTATCTATATATCTCTATCTCTATCTATCTATCTAGTGACTCTCAGGGCGGCGCGGCCCCCTTTTATACCCTTCCTGGACGATGAAGATGTTCCTGCACATGAAGATGTTCCTACACAGCAGCCAGATTGTGACATCACAGAGCATCCCTGTGATGTCACAATCTGGCTGCTGTGTAAGAACATTTTCATTGGCTGCTGTGTAGGAACATCCTCAATGGCTGCTGTGTTGGAACATCTTCATTGGCTGCTGTGTAGGAACAGTCTCATTGGCTGCTGTGTCTATCTATCTATCTATCTATCTATCTATCTATCTATCTATCTATCTATCTATCTATCTATCTATCTATCTATCTATATGTCTCTATCTCTATCTATCTATCTAGTGACTCTCAGGGCGGCGCGGCCCCCTTTTATACCCTTCCTGGACGATGAAGATGTTCCTGCATATGAAGATGTTCCTACACAGTAGCCATTGAGGATGTTCCTACACAGCAGCCAATGAAAATGTTCCTACACAGCAGCCAGATTGTGACATCACAGAGCATCCCTGTGATGTCACAATCTGGCTGCTGTGTAAGAACATTTTCATTGGCTGATGTGTAGGAACATCCTCAATGGCTGATATGTAGGAACATCTTCATTGGCTGCTGTGTAGGAACAGTCTCATTGGCTGCTGTGTCTATCTATCTATCTATCTATCTATCTATCTATCTATCTATCTATCTATCTATCTATCTATCTATCTATCTATCTATCTATATGTCTCTATCTCTATCTATCTATCTAGTGACTCTCAGGGCGGCGCGGCCCCCTTTTATACCCTTCCTGGACGATGAAGATGTTCCTGCACATGAAGATGTTCCTACACAGCAGCCAGATTGTGACATCACAGAGCTTCCCTGTGATGTCACAATCTGGCTGCTGTGTAAGAACATTTTCATTGGCTGCTGTGTAGGAACATCCTCAATGGCTGCTGTGTTGGAACATCTTCATTGGCTGCTGTGTAGGAACAGTCTCATTGGCTGCTGTGTCTATCTATCTATCTATCTATCTATCTATCTATCTATCTATCTATCTATCTATCTATCTATCTATCTATCTATCTATCTATATGTCTCTATCTCTATCTATCTATCTAGTGACTCTCAGGGCGGCGCGGCCCCCTTTTATACCCTTCCTGGACGATGAAGATGTTCCTGCACATGAAGATGTTCCTACACAGCAGCCATTGAGGATGTTCCTACACAGCAGCCAATGAAAATGTTCCTACACAGCAGCCAGATTGTGACATCACAGAGCATCCCTGTGATGTCACAATCTGGCTGCTGTGTAAGAACATTTTCATTGGCTGCTGTGTAGGAATATCCTCAATGGCTGCTGTGTAGGAACATCTTCATTGGCTGCTGTGTAGGAACAGTCTCATTGGCTGCTGTGTCTATCTATCTATCTATCTATCTATCTATCTATCTATCTATCCATCTATCTATCTATCTATCTATCCATCTATCTATCTATCTATCTATCTATCTATCTATCTATCTATCTATCTATCTATCTATCTATCTATCTATCTATCTATCTATCTATATGTCTCTATCTCTATCTATCTATCTAGTGACTCTCAGGGCGGCGCGGCCCCCTTTTATACCCTTCCTGGACGATGAAGATGTTCCTGCACATGAAGATGTTCCTACACAGCAGCCATTGAGGATGTTCCTACACAGCGGCCAATGAAAATGTTCCTACACAGCAGCCAGATTGTGACATCACAGAGCATCCCTGTGATGTCACAATCTGGCTGCTGTGTAGGAACATTTTCATTGGCTGCTGTGTAGGAACATCCTCAATGGCTGCTGTGTAGGAATATTTTCATTGGCTGCTGTGTAGGAACAGTCTCATTGGCTGCTGTGTCTATCTATCTATCTATCTATCTATCTATCCATCTATCTATCTATCTATCTATCTATCTATCCATCTATCTATCTATCTATCTATCTATCTATCTATCTATCTATCTATCTATCTATCTATCTATCTATCTATCTATCTATCTATCTATATGTCTCTATCTCTATCTATCTATCTAGTGACTCTCAGGGCGGCGCGGCCCCCTTTTATACCCTTCCTGGACGATGAAGATGTTCCTGCACATGAAGATGTTCCTACACAGCAGCCATTGAGGATGTTCCTACACAGCGGCCAATGAAAATGTTCCTACACAGCAGCCAGATTGTGACATCACAGAGCATCCCTGTGATGTCACAATCTGGCTGCTGTGTAGGAACATTTTCATTGGCTGCTGTGTAGGAACATCCTCAATGGCTGCTGTGTAGGAATATCTTCATTGGCTGCTGTGTAGGAACAGTCTCATTGGCTGCTGTGTCTATCTATCTATCTATCTATCTATCTATCTATCTATCTATCTATCTATATATCTCTATCTCTATCTATCTATCTAGTGACTCTCAGGGCGGCGCGGCCCCCTTTTATACCCTTCCTGGACGATGAAGATGTTCCTGCACATGAAGATGTTCCTACACAGCAGCCAGATTGTGACATCACAGAGCATCCCTGTGATGTCACAATCTGGCTGCTGTGTAAGAACATTTTCATTGGCTGCTGTGTAGGAACATCCTCAATGGCTGCTGTGTTGGAACATCTTCATTGGCTGCTGTGTAGGAACAGTCTCATTGGCTGCTGTGTCTATCTATCTATCTATCTATCTATCTATCTATCTATCTATCTATCTATCTATCTATCTATCTATCTATCTATCTATCTATCTATCTATCTATCTATCTATCTATCTATCTATCTATCTATCTATCTATCTATCTATCTATCTATATGTCTCTATCTCTATCTATCTATCTAGTGACTCTCAGGGCGGCGCGGCCCCCTTTTATACCCTTCCTGGACGATGAAGATGTTCCTGCATATGAAGATGTTCCTACACAGTAGCCATTGAGGATGTTCCTACACAGCAGCCAATGAAAATGTTCCTACACAGCAGCCAGATTGTGACATCACAGAGCATCCCTGTGATGTCACAATCTGGCTGCTGTGTAAGAACATTTTCATTGGCTGATGTGTAGGAACATCCTCAATGGCTGATATGTAGGAACATCTTCATTGGCTGCTGTGTAGGAACAGTCTCATTGGCTGCTGTGTCTATCTATCTATCTATCTATCTATCTATCTATCTATCTATCTATCTATCTATCTATCTATCTATCTATCTATCTATCTATCTATCTATCTATCTATCTATCTATCTATCTATATGTCTCTATCTCTATCTATCTATCTAGTGACTCTCAGGGCGGCGCGGCCCCCTTTTATACCCTTCCTGGACGATGAAGATGTTCCTGCACATGAAGATGTTCCTACACAGCAGCCAGATTGTGACATCACAGAGCTTCCCTGTGATGTCACAATCTGGCTGCTGTGTAAGAACATTTTCATTGGCTGCTGTGTAGGAACATCCTCAATGGCTGCTGTGTTGGAACATCTTCATTGGCTGCTGTGTAGGAACAGTCTCATTGGCTGCTGTGTCTATCTATCTATCTATCTATCTATCTATCTATCTATCTATCTATCTATCTATCTATCTATCTATCTATCTATCTATCTATCTATCTATCTATCTATCTATCTATCTATCTATCTATATGTCTCTATCTCTATCTATCTATCTAGTGACTCTCAGGGCGGCGCGGCCCCCTTTTATACCCTTCCTGGACGATGAAGATGTTCCTGCACATGAAGATGTTCCTACACAGCAGCCATTGAGGATGTTCCTACACAGCAGCCAATGAAAATGTTCCTACACAGCAGCCAGATTGTGACATCACAGAGCATCCCTGTGATGTCACAATCTGGCTGCTGTGTAAGAACATTTTCATTGGCTGCTGTGTAGGAATATCCTCAATGGCTGCTGTGTAGGAACATCTTCATTGGCTGCTGTGTAGGAACAGTCTCATTGGTTGCTGTGTCTATCTATCTATCTATCTATCTATCTATCTATCTATCCATCTATCTATCTATCTATCTATCCATCTATCTATCTATCTATCTATCTATCTATCTATCTATCTATCTATCTATCTATCTATCTATCTATCTATCTATCTATCTATCTATATGTCTCTATCTCTATCTATCTATCTAGTGACTCTCAGGGCGGCGCGGCCCCCTTTTATACCCTTCCTGGACGATGAAGATGTTCCTGCACATGAAGATGTTCCTACACAGCAGCCATTGAGGATGTTCCTACACAGCGGCCAATGAAAATGTTCCTACACAGCAGCCAGATTGTGACATCACAGAGCATCCCTGTGATGTCACAATCTGGCTGCTGTGTAGGAACATTTTCATTGGCTGCTGTGTAGGAACATCCTCAATGGCTGCTGTGTAGGAATATTTTCATTGGCTGCTGTGTAGGAACAGTCTCATTGGCTGCTGTGTCTATCTATCTATCTATCTATCTATCTATCTATCTATCTATCTATCCATCTATCTATCTATCTATCTATCTATCTATCTATCTATCCATCTATCTATCTATCTATCTATCTATCTATCTATCTATCTATCTATCTATCTATCTATCTATCTATCTATCTATCTATCTATCTATCTATCTATCTATCTATCTATCTATCTATCTATATGTCTCTATCTCTATCTATCTATCTAGTGACTCTCAGGGCGGCGCGGCCCCCTTTTATACCCTTCCTGGACGATGAAGATGTTCCTGCACATGAAGATGTTCCTACACAGCAGCCATTGAGGATGTTCCTACACAGCGGCCAATGAAAATGTTCCTACACAGCAGCCAGATTGTGACATCACAGAGCATCCCTGTGATGTCACAATCTGGCTGCTGTGTAGGAACATTTTCATTGGCTGCTGTGTAGGAACATCCTCAATGGCTGCTGTGTAGGAATATCTTCATTGGCTGCTGTGTAGGAACAGTCTCATTGGCTGCTGTGTCTATCTATCTATCTATCTATCTATCTATCTATCTATATATCTCTATCTCTATCTATCTATCTAGTGACTCTCAGGGCGGCGCGGCCCCCTTTTATACCCTTCCTGGACGATGAAGATGTTCCTGCACATGAAGATGTTCCTACACAGCAGCCAGATTGTGACATCACAGAGCATCCCTGTGATGTCACAATCTGGCTGCTGTGTAAGAACATTTTCATTGGCTGCTGTGTAGGAACATCCTCAATGGCTGCTGTGTTGGAACATCTTCATTGGCTGCTGTGTAGGAACAGTCTCATTGGCTGATGTGTCTATCTATCTATCTATCTATCTATCTATCTATCTATCTATCTATCTATCTATCTATCTATCTATATATCTCTATCTCTATCTATCTATCTAGTGACTCTCAGGGCGGCGCGGCCCCCTTTTATACCCTTCCTGGACGATGAAGATGTTCCTGCACATGAAGATGTTCCTACACAGCAGCCAGATTGTGACATCACAGAGCATCCCTGTGATGTCACAATCTGGCTGCTGTGTAAGAACATTTTCATTGGCTGCTGTGTAGGAACATCCTCAATGGCTGCTGTGTTGGAACATCTTCATTGGCTGCTGTGTAGGAACAGTCTCATTGGCTGCTGTGTCTATCTATCTATCTATCTATCTATCTATCTATCTATCTATCTATCTATCTATCTATCTATCTATCTATCTATCTATCTATCTATCTATCTATATGTCTCTATCTCTATCTATCTATCTAGTGACTCTCAGGGCGGCGCGGCCCCCTTTTATACCCTTCCTGGACGATGAAGATGTTCCTGCACATGAAGATGTTCCTACACAGCAGCCATTGAGGATGTTCCTACACAGCAGCCAATGAAAATGTTCCTACACAGCAGCCAGATTGTGACATCACAGAGCATCCCTGTGATGTCACAATCTGGCTGCTGTGTAAGAACATTTTCATTGGCTGCTGTGTAGGAACATCCTCAATGGCTGCTGTGTTGGAACATCTTCATTGGCTGCTGTGTAGGAACAGTCTCATTGGCTGCTGTGTCTATCTATCTATCTATCTATCTATCTATCTATCTATCTATCTATCTATCTATCTATCTATCTATCTATCTATCTATCTATCTATCTATCTATCTATCCATCTATCTATCTATCTATCTATCTATCTATCTATCTATATGTCTCTATCTCTATCTATCTATCTAGTGACTCTCAGGGCGGCGCGGCCCCCTTTTATACCCTTCCTGGACGATTGAAGATGTTCCTGCACATGAAGATGTTCCTACACAGCAGCCATTGAGGATGTTCCTACACAGCAGCCAATGAAAATGTTCCTACACAGCAGCCAGATTGTGACATCACAGAGCATCCCTGTGATGTCACAATCTGGCTGCTGTGTAAGAACATTTTCATTGGCTGCTGTGTAGGAACATCCTCAATGGCTGCTATGTAGGAACATCTTCATTGGCTGCTGTGTAGGAACAGTCTCATTGGCTGCTGTGTCTATCTATCCATCTATCTATCTATCTATCTATCTATCTATCTATCTATCTATCTATCTATCTATCTATCTATCTATCTATCTATCTATCTATCTATCTATCTATCTATCTATCTATCTATCTATCTATCTATCTATCTATCTATCTATCTATCTATCTATATGTCTCTATCTCTATCTATCTATCTAGTGACTCTCAGGGCGGCGCGGCCCCCTTTTATACCCTTCCTGGACGATGAAGATGTTCCTGCACATGAAGATGTTCCTACACAGCAGCCATTGAGGATGTTCCTACACAGCAGCCAATGAAAATGTTCCTACACAGCAGCCAGATTGTGACATCACAGAGCATCCCTGTGATGTCACAATCTGGCTGCTGTGTAAGAACATTTTCATTGGCTGCTGTGTAGGAACATCCTCAATGGCTGCTATGTAGGAACATCTTCATTGGCTGCTGTGTAGGAACAGTCTCATTGGCTGCTGTGTCTATCTATCCATCTATCTATCTATCTATCTATCTATCTATCTATCTATCTATCTATCTATCTATCTATCTATCTATCTATCTATCTATCTATCTATCTATCTATCTATCTATCTATCTATCTATCTATCTATCTATCTATCTATATGTCTCTATCTCTATCTATCTATCTAGTGACTCTCAGGGCGGCGCGGCCCCCTTTTATACCCTTCCTGGACGATGAAGATGTTCCTGCACATGAAGATGTTCCTACACAGCAGCCATTGAGGATGTTCCTACACAGCAGCCAATGAAAATGTTCCTACACAGCAGCCAGATTGTGACATCACAGAGCATCCCTGTGATGTCACAATCTGGCTGCTGTGTAGGAACATTTTCATTGGCTGCTGTGTAGGAACATCCTCAATGGCTGCTGTGTAGGAATATCTTCATTGGCTGCTGTGTAGGAACAGTCTCATTGGCTGCTGTGTCTATCTATCTATCTATCCATCTATCTATCTATCTATCTATCTATCTATCTATCTATCTATCTATCTATCTATCTATCTATCTATCTATCTATCTATCTATCTATCTATCTATCTATCTATATGTCTCTATCTCTATCTATCTATCTAGTGACTCTCAGGGCGGCGCGGCCCCCTTTTATACCCTTCCTGGACGATGAAGATGTTCCTGCACATGAAGATGTTCCTACACAGCAGCCATTGAGGATGTTCCTACACAGCAGCCAATGAAAATGTTCCTACACAGCAGCCAGATTGTGACATCACAGAGCATCCCTGTGATGTCACAATCTGGCTGCTGTGTAAGAACATTTTCATTGGCTGCTGTGTAGGAACATCCTCAATGGCTGCTGTGTAGGAACATCTTCATTGGCTGCTGTGTAGGAACAGTCTCATTGGCTGCTGTGTCTATCAATCTATCTATCTATCTATCTATCTATCTATCTATCTATCTATCTATCTATCTATCTATCTATCTATCTATCTATCTATCTATCTATCTATCTATCTATCTATCTATCTATCTATATGTCTCTATCTCTATCTATCTATCTAGTGACTCTCAGGGCGGCGCGGCCCCCTTTTATACCCTTCCTGGACGATGAAGATGTTCCTGCATATGAAGATGTTCCTACACAGCAGCCATTGAGGATGTTCCTACACAGCAGCCAATGAAAATGTTCCTACACAGCAGCCAGATTGTGACATCACAGAGCATCCCTGTGATGTCACAATCTGGCTGCTGTGTAAGAACATTTTCATTGGCTGATGTGTAGGAACATCCTCAATGGCTGATATGTAGGAACATCTTCATTGGCTGCTGTGTAGGAACAGTCTCATTGGCTGCTGTGTCTATCTATCTATCTATCTATCTATCTATCTATCTATCTATATGTCTCTATCTCTATCTATCTATCTAGTGACTCTCAGGGCGGCGCGGCCCCCTTTTATACCCTTCCTGGACGATTGAAGATGTTCCTGCACATGAAGATGTTCCTACACAGCAGCCATTGAGGATGTTCCTACACAGCAGCCAATGAAAATGTTCCTACACAGCAGCCAGATTGTGACATCACAGAGCATCCCTGTGATGTCACAATCTGGCTGCTGTGTAAGAACATTTTCATTGGCTGCTGTGTAGGAACATCCTCAATGGCTGCTATGTAGGAACATCTTCATTGGCTGCTGTGTAGGAACAGTCTCATTGGCTGCTGTGTCTATCTATCTATCTATCTATCTATCTATCTATCTATCTATCTATCTATCTATCTATCTATCTATCTATCTATCTATCTATCTATCTATCTATCTATCTATCTATCTATCTATCTATATGTCTCTATCTCTATCTATCTATCTAGTGACTCTCAGGGCGGCGCGGCCCCCTTTTATACCCTTCCTGGACGATGAAGATGTTCCTGCACATGAAGATGTTCCTACACAGCAGCCAGATTGTGACATCACAGAGCTTCCCTGTGATGTCACAATCTGGCTGCTGTGTAAGAACATTTTCATTGGCTGCTGTGTAGGAACATCCTCAATGGCTGCTGTGTTGGAACATCTTCATTGGCTGCTGTGTAGGAACAGTCTCATTGGCTGCTGTGTCTATCTATCTATCTATCTATCTATCTATCTATCTATCTATCTATCTATCTATCTATCTATCTATCTATCTATCTATCTATCTATCTATCTATCTATCTATCTATATGTCTCTATCTCTATCTATCTATCTAGTGACTCTCAGGGCGGCGCGGCCCCCTTTTATACCCTTCCTGGACGATGAAGATGTTCCTGCACATGAAGATGTTCCTACACAGCAGCCATTGAGGATGTTCCTACACAGCAGCCAATGAAAATGTTCCTACACAGCAGCCAGATTGTGACATCACAGAGCATCCCTGTGATGTCACAATCTGGCTGCTGTGTAAGAACATTTTCATTGGCTGCTGTGTAGGAATATCCTCAATGGCTGCTGTGTAGGAACATCTTCATTGGCTGCTGTGTAGGAACAGTCTCATTGGTTGCTGTGTCTATCTATCTATCTATCTATCTATCTATCTATCTATCCATCTATCTATCTATCTATCTATCCATCTATCTATCTATCTATCTATCTATCTATCTATCTATCTATCTATCTATCTATCTATCTATCTATATGTCTCTATCTCTATCTATCTATCTAGTGACTCTCAGGGCGGCGCGGCCCCCTTTTATACCCTTCCTGGACGATGAAGATGTTCCTGCACATGAAGATGTTCCTACACAGCAGCCATTGAGGATGTTCCTACACAGCGGCCAATGAAAATGTTCCTACACAGCAGCCAGATTGTGACATCACAGAGCATCCCTGTGATGTCACAATCTGGCTGCTGTGTAGGAACATTTTCATTGGCTGCTGTGTAGGAACATCCTCAATGGCTGCTGTGTAGGAATATTTTCATTGGCTGCTGTGTAGGAACAGTCTCATTGGCTGCTGTGTCTATCTATCTATCTATCTATCTATCTATCTATCTATCCATCTATCTATCTATCTATCTATCTATCTATCTATCTATCTATCCATCTATCTATCTATCTATCTATCTATCTATCTATCTATCTATCTATCTATCTATCTATCTATCTATCTATCTATCTATCTATCTATCTATCTATATGTCTCTATCTCTATCTATCTATCTAGTGACTCTCAGGGCGGCGCGGCCCCCTTTTATACCCTTCCTGGACGATGAAGATGTTCCTGCACATGAAGATGTTCCTACACAGCAGCCATTGAGGATGTTCCTACACAGCGGCCAATGAAAATGTTCCTACACAGCAGCCAGATTGTGACATCACAGAGCATCCCTGTGATGTCACAATCTGGCTGCTGTGTAGGAACATTTTCATTGGCTGCTGTGTAGGAACATCCTCAATGGCTGCTGTGTAGGAATATCTTCATTGGCTGCTGTGTAGGAACAGTCTCATTGGCTGCTGTGTCTATCTATCTATCTATCTATCTATCTATCTATCTATATATCTCTATCTCTATCTATCTATCTAGTGACTCTCAGGGCGGCGCGGCCCCCTTTTATACCCTTCCTGGACGATGAAGATGTTCCTGCACATGAAGATGTTCCTACACAGCAGCCAGATTGTGACATCACAGAGCATCCCTGTGATGTCACAATCTGGCTGCTGTGTAAGAACATTTTCATTGGCTGCTGTGTAGGAACATCCTCAATGGCTGCTGTGTTGGAACATCTTCATTGGCTGCTGTGTAGGAACAGTCTCATTGGCTGATGTGTCTATCTATCTATCTATCTATCTATCTATCTATCTATCTATCTATCTATCTATATATCTCTATCTCTATCTATCTATCTAGTGACTCTCAGGGCGGCGCGGCCCCCTTTTATACCCTTCCTGGACGATGAAGATGTTCCTGCACATGAAGATGTTCCTACACAGCAGCCAGATTGTGACATCACAGAGCATCCCTGTGATGTCACAATCTGGCTGCTGTGTAAGAACATTTTCATTGGCTGCTGTGTAGGAACATCCTCAATGGCTGCTGTGTTGGAACATCTTCATTGGCTGCTGTGTAGGAACAGTCTCATTGGCTGCTGTGTCTATCTATCTATCTATCTATCTATCTATCTATCTATCTATCTATCTATCTATCTATCTATCTATCTATCTATCTATCTATCTATCTATCTATCTATCTATATGTCTCTATCTCTATCTATCTATCTAGTGACTCTCAGGGCGGCGCGGCCCCCTTTTATACCCTTCCTGGACGATGAAGATGTTCCTGCACATGAAGATGTTCCTACACAGCAGCCATTGAGGATGTTCCTACACAGCAGCCAATGAAAATGTTCCTACACAGCAGCCAGATTGTGACATCACAGAGCATCCCTGTGATGTCACAATCTGGCTGCTGTGTAAGAACATTTTCATTGGCTGCTGTGTAGGAACATCCTCAATGGCTGCTGTGTTGGAACATCTTCATTGGCTGCTGTGTAGGAACAGTCTCATTGGCTGCTGTGTCTATCTATCTATCTATCTATCTATCTATCTATCTATCTATCTATCTATCTATCTATCTATCTATCTATCTATCTATCTATCTATCTATCTATCTATCTATCTATCTATCTATCCATCTATCTATCTATCTATCTATCTATCTATCTATATGTCTCTATCTCTATCTATCTATCTAGTGACTCTCAGGGCGGCGCGGCCCCCTTTTATACCCTTCCTGGACGATTGAAGATGTTCCTGCACATGAAGATGTTCCTACACAGCAGCCATTGAGGATGTTCCTACACAGCAGCCAATGAAAATGTTCCTACACAGCAGCCAGATTGTGACATCACAGAGCATCCCTGTGATGTCACAATCTGGCTGCTGTGTAAGAACATTTTCATTGGCTGCTGTGTAGGAACATCCTCAATGGCTGCTATGTAGGAACATCTTCATTGGCTGCTGTGTAGGAACAGTCTCATTGGCTGCTGTGTCTATCTATCCATCTATCTATCTATCTATCTATCTATCTATCTATCTATCTATCTATCTATCTATCTATCTATCTATCTATCTATCTATCTATCTATCTATCTATCTATCTATCTATCTATCTATCTATCTATCTATCTATCTATATGTCTCTATCTCTATCTATCTATCTAGTGACTCTCAGGGCGGCGCGGCCCCCTTTTATACCCTTCCTGGACGATGAAGATGTTCCTGCACATGAAGATGTTCCTACACAGCAGCCATTGAGGATGTTCCTACACAGCAGCCAATGAAAATGTTCCTACACAGCAGCCAGATTGTGACATCACAGAGCATCCCTGTGATGTCACAATCTGGCTGCTGTGTAAGAACATTTTCATTGGCTGCTGTGTAGGAACATCCTCAATGGCTGCTATGTAGGAACATCTTCATTGGCTGCTGTGTAGGAACAGTCTCATTGGCTGCTGTGTCTATCTATCCATCTATCTATCTATCTATCTATCTATCTATCTATCTATCTATCTATCTATCTATCTATCTATCTATCTATCTATCTATCTATCTATCTATCTATCTATCTATCTATCTATATGTCTCTATCTCTATCTATCTATCTAGTGACTCTCAGGGCGGCGCGGCCCCCTTTTATACCCTTCCTGGACGATGAAGATGTTCCTGCACATGAAGATGTTCCTACACAGCAGCCATTGAGGATGTTCCTACACAGCAGCCAATGAAAATGTTCCTACACAGCAGCCAGATTGTGACATCACAGAGCATCCCTGTGATGTCACAATCTGGCTGCTGTGTAGGAACATTTTCATTGGCTGCTGTGTAGGAACATCCTCAATGGCTGCTGTGTAGGAATATCTTCATTGGCTGCTGTGTAGGAACAGTCTCATTGGCTGCTGTGTCTATCTATCTATCTATCCATCTATCTATCTATCTATCTATCTATCTATCTATCTATCTATCTATCTATCTATCTATCTATCTATCTATCTATCTATATGTCTCTATCTCTATCTATCTATCTAGTGACTCTCAGGGCGGCGCGGCCCCCTTTTATACCCTTCCTGGACGATGAAGATGTTCCTGCACATGAAGATGTTCCTACACAGCAGCCATTGAGGATGTTCCTACACAGCAGCCAATGAAAATGTTCCTACACAGCAGCCAGATTGTGACATCACAGAGCATCCCTGTGATGTCACAATCTGGCTGCTGTGTAAGAACATTTTCATTGGCTGCTGTGTAGGAACATCCTCAATGGCTGCTGTGTAGGAACATCTTCATTGGCTGCTGTGTAGGAACAGTCTCATTGGCTGCTGTGTCTATCAATCTATCTATCTATCTATCTATCTATCTATCTATCTATCTATCTATCTATCTATCTATCTATCTATCTATCTATCTATCTATCTATCTATCTATCTATCTATCTATCTATCTATATGTCTCTATCTCTATCTATCTATCTAGTGACTCTCAGGGCGGCGCGGCCCCCTTTTATACCCTTCCTGGACGATGAAGATGTTCCTGCATATGAAGATGTTCCTACACAGCAGCCATTGAGGATGTTCCTACACAGCAGCCAATGAAAATGTTCCTACACAGCAGCCAGATTGTGACATCACAGAGCATCCCTGTGATGTCACAATCTGGCTGCTGTGTAAGAACATTTTCATTGGCTGATGTGTAGGAACATCCTCAATGGCTGATATGTAGGAACATCTTCATTGGCTGCTGTGTAGGAACAGTCTCATTGGCTGCTGTGTCTATCTATCTATCTATCTATCTATCTATCTATCTATCTATATGTCTCTATCTCTATCTATCTATCTAGTGACTCTCAGGGCGGCGCGGCCCCCTTTTATACCCTTCCTGGACGATTGAAGATGTTCCTGCACATGAAGATGTTCCTACACAGCAGCCATTGAGGATGTTCCTACACAGCAGCCAATGAAAATGTTCCTACACAGCAGCCAGATTGTGACATCACAGAGCATCCCTGTGATGTCACAATCTGGCTGCTGTGTAAGAACATTTTCATTGGCTGCTGTGTAGGAACATCCTCAATGGCTGCTATGTAGGAACATCTTCATTGGCTGCTGTGTAGGAACAGTCTCATTGGCTGCTGTGTCTATCTATCCATCTATCTATCTATCTATCTATCTATCTATCTATCTATCTATCTATCTATCTATCTATCTATCTATCTATCTATCTATATGTCTCTATCTCTATCTATCTATCTAGTGACTCTCAGGGCGGCGCGGCCCTCTTTTATACCCTTCCTGGACGATGAAGATGTTCCTGCACATGAAGATGTTCCTACACAGCAGCCATTGAGGATGTTCCTACACAGCAGCCAATGAAAATGTTCCTACACAGCAGCCAGATTGTGACATCACAGAGCATCCCTGTGATGTCACAATCTGGCTGCTGTGTAGGAACATTTTCATTGGCTGCTGTGTAGGAACATCCTCAATGGCTGCTGTGTAGGAATATCTTCATTGGCTGCTGTGTAGGAACAGTCTCATTGGCTGCTGTGTCTATCTATCTATCTATCCATCTATCTATCTATCTATCTATCTATCTATCTATCTATCTATCTATCTATCTATCTATCTATCTATCTATCTATCTATCTATCTATCTATCTATCTATCTATATGTCTCTATCTCTATCTATCTATCTAGTGACTCTCAGGGCGGCGCGGCCCCGTTTTATACCCTTCCTGGACGATGAAGATGTTCCTGCACATGAAGATGTTCCTACACAGCAGCCATTGAGGATGTTCCTACACAGCAGCCAATGAAAATGTTCCTACACAGCAGCCAGATTGTGACATCACAGAGCATCCCTGTGATGTCACAATCTGGCTGCTGTGTAAGAACATTTTCATTGGCTGCTGTGTAGGAACATCCTCAATGGCTGCTGTGTAGGAACATCTTCATTGGCTGCTGTGTAGGAACAGTCTCATTGGCTGCTGTGTCTATCAATCTATCTATCTATCTATCTATCTATCTATCTATCTATCTATCTATCTATCTATCTATCTATCTATCTATCTATCTATATGTCTCTATCTCTATCTATCTATCTAGTGACTCTCAGGGCGGCGCGGCCCCCTTTTATACCCTTCCTGGACGATGAAGATGTTCCTGCATATGAAGATGTTCCTACACAGCAGCCATTGATGATGTTCCTACACAGCAGCCAATGAAAATGTTCCTACACAGCAGCCAGATTGTGACATCACAGAGCATCCCTGTGATGTCACAATCTGGCTGCTGTGTAAGAACATTTTCATTGGCTGATGTGTAGGAACATCCTCAATGGCTGATATGTAGGAACATCTTCATTGGCTGCTGTGTAGGAACAGTCTCATTGGCTGCTGTGTCTATCTATCTATCTATCTATCTATCTATCTATCTATCTATCTATCTATCTATCTATCTATCTATCTATCTATCTATCTATCTATCTATCTATCTATATGTCTCTATCTCTATCTATCTATCTAGTGACTCTCAGGGCGGCGCGGCCCCCTTTTATACCCTTCCTGGACGATGAAGATGTTCCTGCACATGAAGATGTTCCTACACAGCAGCCAGATTGTGACATCACAGAGCTTCCCTGTGATGTCACAATCTGGCTGCTGTGTAAGAACATTTTCATTGGCTGCTGTGTAGGAACATCCTCAATGGCTGCTGTGTTGGAACATCTTCATTGGCTGCTGTGTAGGAACAGTCTCATTGGCTGCTGTGTCTATCAATCTATCTATCTATCTATCTATCTATCTATCTATCTATCTATCTATCTATCTATCTATCTATCTATCTATCTATCTATCTATCTATATGTCTCTATCTCTATCTATCTATCTAGTGACTCTCAGGGCGGCGCGGCCCCCTTTTATACCCTTCCTGGACGATGAAGATGTTCCTGCATATGAAGATGTTCCTACACAGTAGCCATTGAGGATGTTCCTACACAGCAGCCAATGAAAATGTTCCTACACAGCAGCCAGATTGTGACATCACAGAGCATCCCTGTGATGTCACAATCTGGCTGCTGTGTAAGAACATTTTCATTGGCTGATGTGTAGGAACATCCTCAATGGCTGATATGTAGGAACATCTTCATTGGCTGCTGTGTAGGAACAGTCTCATTGGCTGCTGTGTCTATCTATCTATCTATCTATCTATCTATCTATCTATCTATCTATCTATCTATCTATCTATCTATCTATCTATCTATCTATCTATCTATCTATCTATCTATCTATCTATCTATATGTCTCTATCTCTATCTATCTATCTAGTGACTCTCAGGGCGGCGCGGCCCCCTTTTATACCCTTCCTGGACGATGAAGATGTTCCTGCACATGAAGATGTTCCTACACAGCAGCCAGATTGTGACATCACAGAGCTTCCCTGTGATGTCACAATCTGGCTGCTGTGTAAGAACATTTTCATTGGCTGCTGTGTAGGAACATCCTCAATGGCTGCTGTGTTGGAACATCTTCATTGGCTGCTGTGTAGGAACAGTCTCATTGGCTGCTGTGTCTATCTATCTATCTATCTATCTATCTATCTATCTATCTATCTATCTATCTATCTATCTATCTATCTATCTATCTATCTATCTATCTATCTATCTATCTATCTATCTATCTATCTATCTATCTATCTATCTATCTATCTATCTATCTATCTATCTATATGTCTCTATCTCTATCTATCTATCTAGTGACTCTCAGGGCGGCGCGGCCCCCTTTTATACCCTTCCTGGACGATGAAGATGTTCCTGCACATGAAGATGTTCCTACACAGCAGCCATTGAGGATGTTCCTACACAGCAGCCAATGAAAATGTTCCTACACAGCAGCCAGATTGTGACATCACAGAGCATCCCTGTGATGTCACAATCTGGCTGCTGTGTAAGAACATTTTCATTGGCTGCTGTGTAGGAATATCCTCAATGGCTGCTGTGTAGGAACATCTTCATTGGCTGCTGTGTAGGAACAGTCTCATTGGCTGCTGTGTCTATCTATCTATCTATCTATCTATCTATCTATCTATCTATCTATCTATCCATCTATCTATCTATCTATCTATCTATCTATCTATCCATCTATCTATCTATCTATCTATCTATCTATCTATCTATCTATCTATCTATCTATCTATCTATCTATCTATCTATCTATCTATCTATATGTCTCTATCTCTATCTATCTATCTAGTGACTCTCAGGGCGGCGCGGCCCCCTTTTATACCCTTCCTGGACGATGAAGATGTTCCTGCACATGAAGATGTTCCTACACAGCAGCCATTGAGGATGTTCCTACACAGCGGCCAATGAAAATGTTCCTACACAGCAGCCAGATTGTGACATCACAGAGCATCCCTGTGATGTCACAATCTGGCTGCTGTGTAGGAACATTTTCATTGGCTGCTGTGTAGGAACATCCTCAATGGCTGCTGTGTAGGAATATTTTCATTGGCTGCTGTGTAGGAACAGTCTCATTGGCTGCTGTGTCTATCTATCTATCTATCTATCTATCTATCTATCTATCCATCTATCTATCTATCTATCTATCTATCTATCCATCTATCTATCTATCTATCTATCTATCTATCTATCTATCTATCTATCTATCTATCTATCTATCTATCTATCTATCTATCTATCTATCTATCTATATGTCTCTATCTCTATCTATCTATCTAGTGACTCTCAGGGCGGCGCGGCCCCCTTTTATACCCTTCCTGGACGATGAAGATGTTCCTGCACATGAAGATGTTCCTACACAGCAGCCATTGAGGATGTTCCTACACAGCGGCCAATGAAAATGTTCCTACACAGCAGCCAGATTGTGACATCACAGAGCATCCCTGTGATGTCACAATCTGGCTGCTGTGTAAGAACATTTTCATTGGCTGCTGTGTAGGAACATCCTCAATGGCTGCTGTGTAGGAATATCTTCATTGGCTGCTGTGTAGGAACAGTCTCATTGGCTGCTGTGTCTATCTATCTATCTATCTATCTATCTATCTATCTATATATCTCTATCTCTATCTATCTATCTAGTGACTCTCAGGGCGGCGCGGCCCCCTTTTATACCCTTCCTGGACGATGAAGATGTTCCTGCACATGAAGATGTTCCTACACAGCAGCCAGATTGTGACATCACAGAGCATCCCTGTGATGTCACAATCTGGCTGCTGTGTAAGAACATTTTCATTGGCTGCTGTGTAGGAACATCCTCAATGGCTGCTGTGTTGGAACATCTTCATTGGCTGCTGTGTAGGAACAGTCTCATTGGCTGCTGTGTCTATCTATCTATCTATCTATCTATCTATCTATCTATCTATCTATCTATCTATCTATCTATATATCTCTATCTCTATCTATCTATCTAGTGACTCTCAGGGCGGCGCGGCCCCCTTTTATACCCTTCCTGGACGATGAAGATGTTCCTGCACATGAAGATGTTCCTACACAGCAGCCAGATTGTGACATCACAGAGCATCCCTGTGATGTCACAATCTGGCTGCTGTGTAAGAACATTTTCATTGGCTGCTGTGTAGGAACATCCTCAATGGCTGCTGTGTTGGAACATCTTCATTGGCTGCTGTGTAGGAACAGTCTCATTGGCTCCTGTGTCTATCTATCTATCTATCTATCTATCTATCTATCTATCTATCTATCTATCTATCTATCTATCTACCTATCTATCTATCTATCTATCTATCTATCTATCTATCTATCTATCTATCTATCTATCTATATGTCTCTATCTCTATCTATCTATCTAGTGACTCTCAGGGCGGCGCGGCCCCCTTTTATACCCTTCCTGGACGATGAAGATGTTCCTGCACATGAAGATGTTCCTACACAGCAGCCATTGAGGATGTTCCTACACAGCAGCCAATGAAAATGTTCCTACACAGCAGCCAGATTGTGACATCACAGAGCATCCCTGTGATGTCACAATCTGGCTGCTGTGTAAGAACATTTTCATTGGCTGCTGTGTAGGAACATCCTCAATGGCTGCTGTGTTGGAACATCTTCATTGGCTGCTGTGTAGGAACAGTCTCATTGGCTGCTGTGTCTATCTATCTATCTATCTATCTATCTATCTATCTATCTATCTATCTATCTATCTATCTATCTATCTATCTATCTATCTATCTATCTATCCATCTATCTATCTATCTATCTATCTATATGTCTCTATCTCTATCTATCTATCTAGTGACTCTCAGGGCGGCGCGGCCCCCTTTTATACCCTTCCTGGACGATGAAGATGTTCCTGCACATGAAGATGTTCCTACACAGCAGCCATTGAGGATGTTCCTACACAGCAGCCAATGAAAATGTTCCTACACAGCAGCCAGATTGTGACATCACAGAGCATCCCTGTGATGTCACAATCTGGCTGCTGTGTAAGAACATTTTCATTGGCTGCTGTGTAGGAACATCCTCAATGGCTGCTATGTAGGAACATCTTCATTGGCTGCTGTGTAGGAACAGTCTCATTGGCTGCTGTGTCTATCTATCCATCTATCTATCTATCTATCTATCTATCTATCTATCTATCTATCTATCTATCTATCTATCTATCTATCTATCTATCTATCTATCTATCTATCTATATGTCTCTATCTCTATCTATCTATCTAGTGACTCTCAGGGCGGCGCGGCCCCCTTTTATACCCTTCCTGGACGATGAAGATGTTCCTGCACATGAAGATGTTCCTACACAGCAGCCATTGAGGATGTTCCTACACAGCAGCCAATGAAAATGTTCCTACACAGCAGCCAGATTGTGACATCACAGAGCATCCCTGTGATGTCACAATCTGGCTGCTGTGTAGGAACATTTTCATTGGCTGCTGTGTAGGAACATCCTCAATGGCTGCTGTGTAGGAATATCTTCATTGGCTGCTGTGTAGGAACAGTCTCATTGGCTGCTGTGTCTATCTATCTATCTATCCATCTATCTATCTATCTATCTATCTATCTATCTATCTATCTATCTATCTATCTATCTATCTATCTATCTATCTATCTATCTATCTATCTATCTATCTATCTATATGTCTCTATCTCTATCTATCTATCTAGTGACTCTCAGGGCGGCGCGGCCCCCTTTTATACCCTTCCTGGACGATGAAGATGTTCCTGCACATGAAGATGTTCCTACACAGCAGCCATTGAGGATGTTCCTACACAGCAGCCAATGAAAATGTGACAGCGGCTGGTGATTTGGTCCGCAACTCGGCAAACCCCGAAATGCGCTAGGGGGCAAAATACATAAAAAAACGTTTTTTTTCGTTTTTTGTTTTTTTGTGTATTACCAAAGTTGAAGTTGTGAAGTACCTACTTACTATAACAGACAACAGTTTTAGGTTCACGAAATACGTTTAATTAGTCTGCAAACTAAGCTCGTTTTTAGCTGATTTCGAGCCGGGTTTGGGGGCGGGAGATCGATTAGCATGATCTGGTTTCATTGGCTATTGCTTCCGGCTATTGCTTCCGGGTTCTCCGCCCCCACCTTTCCCAAACAACACGCCGGCATTCAGTCCCAAGTTAACCATGGATGCTACAGCTTTTGCTAAAGAGAAGACGGGGATGGCATCCAGGACATGGAAATAGTTTTAAGAGCAGCTAAAACTCCAGCAGAGCAGGACTCGTTCGTACACGGAGTTTATTCTTGATGACCTGTGATACAGAGATGACTGTTTCAGCAAAGCATGTTGCTACAACGCGAACGCGAACGACGTACCAGATTCACACCACCGCCAAGCATTCTGCTTTGCTTTGGGGTAAGCTGATCTTTATACTATCTGTGCTGTTTACATTACATTAACGTTAGTCGTTTAGCAGAAGCTCCTTTCTAAACAAGTGACTAAGTCTAGCTAGCATAACAAACTAACAAAGGCTAGCTAGCTAACGTTAGCTAACATGCTAGTTAGCTGAGCTAGCCCTTTGTTCCTAAACTAGCCAGCGTGGGAGCTAATATTGAGCTAGGTAGCTATATTATAGAGAGAAACAGAATGAGAGAGCATGAGAGCTATGGTAGTCTGACACCTTTGTTTTTTGTTTTGGTTACAGGATGAGCAAAAAGGTGAGGATTTGCAGCTCTCCCTTGGCCCCTCCATACCAGCCAGCAAGAAGATCACTGTGCACTACAGCTTTGATTTTGCACAACAGGTGAGAATACGTTCATCCTATCATGCATTATCTAGTCTATTTAATCCACACATTCTGGTACTATTTTATCTATATGGAGTGCCAGTACTGTGGGCAATAGTTTAATGTACTTTCTTCCTTCTATTCTATTGCAGTTTTGATACTGAGAGACCTGGCATGGTTGTGGCCAGAGAACACCGTGATGCACCGGCCCCCGAGAGAAGGTCTTCTTGTGCAAGCCCCACCCGGACTGGACATGGCCAGACAGACGTATCTCTTTGACAAGATCAGAGAGTTCTGTTCTGATGAGGGACGAGACGTCACATGTCCCCCGCCAAACTCCACAGCAGCTCAGAACAAGACTGTCCGCTTGTAGATTCACTGCAGATCATCAGGACGGACAGCACTGCAGGAGAAAGGCCACAGCCTTTCCTGTTTTCCTGTTTGTATACTGAAGCGTTGCTTGTTCTCTTGCACAGACTTGCCCACACTTGCACAGACTGCATTGTTAGAATATTGAATACTGAGCTGAGTACTGTTGTTATTACCTTGAGTATTGAGCTGGGGACTGTTATTACTTTGTTGTACACTTGATCACAATGAACACTATGCACCTTGTCTATAAAACAGACAACTGACTGTACACTTTAACACTTAGACAGTTGCCTTTTTTTGTACACTTAACTACTTATGCTTGTACTTTATATTATGTATGTGACAATAAAGAACGTTAAATTTGAACTTCATCTTATATTGTTCTTAACTGCATTCACAACACAAGATTAATACTGACTCAGAGTGTGGGGTCAATAGTGAGAGAGCACCTCACTTGGCAGCCACTCTCAGGTAATACCCCAAGTTGACAGCCACTCTGACAGATAATGACAGATCGTCCAGTGGGGGAGTGGCTGGGGGAGGGGTTACCAGGCTATTGTTCACGCCCATTACCTGGCAGTCAGAGGTGTGGAAATGTTGGAGAACTTTGGAGGGAGATTTCTCAGCTAAGTTGATTTGGCAGTACTAGCATTCAAATAAGCATATCTTCTTCAAATATGTTCAGAATTCAATGTATGAGACCTCATTTGAAAGCTTACAATCTGCACTTTCATAATCTGTAAAAAACTGAAAAATGAAAATGCCTAGTTGAGGACCAAATTACCAGCGGCGGTCACAAATGTTCCTACACAGCAGCCAGATTGTGACATCACAGAGCATCCCTGTGATGTCACAATCTGGCTGCTGTGTAAGAACATTTTCATTGGCTGCTGTGTAGGAACATCCTCAATGGCTGCTGTGTAGGAACATCTTCATTGGCTGCTGTGTAGGAACAGTCTCATTGGCTGCTGTGTCTATCAATCTATCTATCTATCTATCTATCTATCTATCTATCTATCTATCTATCTATCTATCTATCTATCTATCTATCTATCTATCTATCTATCTATCTATCTATCTATATGTCTCTATCTCTATCTATCTATCTAGTGACTCTCAGGGCGGCGCGGCCCCCTTTTATACCCTTCCTGGACGATGAAGATGTTCCTGCACATGAAGATGTTCCTACACAGCAGCCATTGAGGATGTTCCTACACAGCAGCCAATGAAAATGTTCCTACACAGCAGCCAGATTGTGACATCACAGAGCATCCCTGTGATGTCACAATCTGGCTGCTGTGTTGGAACATTTTCATTGGCTGCTGTGTAGGAACATCCTCAATGGCTGCTGTGTAGGAATATCTTCATTGGCTGCTGTGTAGGAACAGTCTCATTGGCTGCTGTGTCTATCTATCTATCTATCTATCTATCTATCTATCTATCTATCTATCTATCTATATGTCTCTATCTCTATCTATCTATCTAGTGACTCTCAGGGCGGCGCGGCCCCCTTTTATACCCTTCCTGGACGATGAAGATGTTCCTGCACATGAAGATGTTCCTACACAGCAGCCATTGAGGATGTTCCTACACAGCAGCCAATGAAAATGTTCCTACACAGCAGCCAGATTGTGACATCACAGAGCATCCCTGTGATGTCACAATCTGGCTGCTGTGTAAGAACATTTTCATTGGCTGCTGTGTAGGAACATCCTCAATGGCTGCTGTGTAGGAACATCTTCATTGGCTGCTGTGTAAGAACAGTCTCATTGGCTGCTGTGTCTATCAATCTATCTATCTATCTATCTATCTATCTATCTATCTATCTATCTATCTATCTATCTATCTATCTATCTATATGTCTCTATCTCTATCTATCTATCTAGTGACTCTCAGGGCGGCGCGGCCCCCTTTTATACCCTTCCTGGACGATGAAGATGTTCCTGCATATGAAGATGTTCCTACACAGCAGCCATTGAGGATGTTCCTACACAGCAGCCAATGAAAATGATCCTACACAGCAGCCAGATTGTGACATCACAGAGCATCCCTGTGATGTCACAATCTGGCTGCTGTGTAAGAACATTTTCATTGGCTGCTGTGTAGGAACATCCTCAATGGCTGATATGTAGGAACATCTTCATTGGCTGCTGTGTAGGAACAGTCTCATTGGCTGCTGTGTCTATCTATCTATCTATCTATCTATCTATCTATCTATCTATCTATCTATCTATCTATCTATCTATCTATCTATCTATCTATCTATCTAACTATCTATCTATCTATCTATCTATATGTCTCTATCTCTATCTATCTATCTAGTGACTCTCAGGGCGGCGCGGCCCCATTTTATACCCTTCCTGGACGATGAAGATGTTCCTGCACATGAAGATGTTCTACACAGCAGCCATTGAGGATGTTCCTACACAGCAGCCAATGAAAATGTTCCTACACAGCAGCCAGATTGTGACATCACAGAGCATCCCTGTGATGTCACAATCTGGCTGCTGTGTAAGAACATTTTCATTGGCTGCTGTGTAGGAACATCCTCAATGGCTGATATGTAGGAACATCTTCATTGGCTGCTGTGTAGGAACAGTCTCATTGGCTGCTGTGTCTATCTATCTATCTATCTATCTATCTATCTATCTATCTATCTATCTATCTATATGTCTCTATCTCTATCTATCTATCTAGTGACTCTCAGGGCGGCGCGGCCCCCTTTTATACCCTTCCTGGACGGTGAAGATGTTCCTGCACATGAAGATGTTCCTACACAGCAGCCATTGAGGATGTTCCTACACAGCAGCCAATGAAAATGTTCCTACACAGCAGCCAGATTGTGACATCACAGAGCATCCCTGTGATGTCACAATATGGCTGCTGTGTTGGAACATTTTCATTGGCTGCTGTGTAGGAACATCCTCAATGGCTGCTGTGTAGGAATATCTTCATTGGCTGCTGTGTAGGAACAGTCTCATTGGCTGCTGTGTCTATCTATCTATCTATCTATCTATCTATCTATCTATCTATCTATATGTCTCTATCTCTATCTATCTATCTAGTGACTCTCAGGGCGGCGCGGCCCCCTTTTATACCCTTCCTGGACGATGAAGATGTTCCTGCACATGAAGATGTTCCTACACAGCAGCCATTGAGGATGTTCCTACACAGCAGCCAATGAAAATGTTCCTACACAGCAGCCAGATTGTGACATCACAGAGCATCCCTGTGATGTCACAATCTGGCTGCTGTGTAAGAACATTTTCATTGGCTGCTGTGTAGGAACATCCTCAATGGCTGCTGTGTAGGAACATCTTCATTGGCTGCTGTGTAAGAACAGTCTCATTGGCTGCTGTGTCTATCAATCTATCTATCTATCTATCTATCTATCTATCTATCTATCTATCTATCTATCTATCTATCTATCTATCTATCTATCTATCTATCTATCTATCTATCTATCTATATGTCTCTATCTCTATCTATCTATCTAGTGACTCTCAGGGCGGCGCGGCCCCCTTTTATACCCTTCCTGGACGATGAAGATGTTCCTGCATATGAAGATGTTCCTACACAGCAGCCATTGAGGATGTTCCTACACAGCAGCCAATGAAAATGATCCTACACAGCAGCCAGATTGTGACATCACAGAGCATCCCTGTGATGTCACAATCTGGCTGCTGTGTAAGAACATTTTCATTGGCTGCTGTGTAGGAACATCCTCAATGGCTGATATGTAGGAACATCTTCATTGGCTGCTGTGTAGGAACAGTCTCATTGGCTGCTGTGTCTATCTATCTATCTATCTATCTATCTATCTATCTATCTATCTATCTATCTATCTATCTATCTATCTATCTATCTATCTATCTATCTATCTAACTATCTATCTATCTATCTATCTATATGTCTCTATCTCTATCTATCTATCTAGTGACTCTCAGGGCGGCGCGGCCCCATTTTATACCCTTCCTGGACGATGAAGATGTTCCTGCACATGAAGATGTTCCTACACAGCAGCCATTGAGGATGTTCCTACACAGCAGCCAATGAAAATGTTCCTACACAGCAGCCAGATTGTGACATCACAGAGCATCCCTGTGATGTCACAATCTGGCTGCTGTGTAAGAACATTTTCATTGGCTGCTGTGTAGGAACATCCTCAATGGCTGATATGTAGGAACATCTTCATTGGCTGCTGTGTAGGAACAGTCTCATTGGCTGCTGTGTCTATCTATCTATCTATCTATCTATCTATCTATCTATCTATCTATCTATCTATCTATCTATCTATCTATCTATCTATCTATCTATCTATCTATCTATCTATCTATCTATCTATCTATATGTCTCTATCTCTATCTATCTATCTAGTGACTCTCAGGGCGGCGCGGCCCCCTTTTATACCCTTCCTGGACGGTGAAGATGTTCCTGCACATGAAGATGTTCCTACACAGCAGCCAGATTGTGACATCACAGAGCTTCCCTGTGATGTCACAATCTGGCTGCTGTGTAAGAACATTTTCATTGGCTGCTGTGTAGGAACATCCTCAATGGCTGCTGTGTTGGAACATCTTCATTGGCTGCTGTGTAGGAACAGTCTCATTGGCTGCTGTGTCTATCTATCTATCTATCTATCTATCTATCTATCTATCTATCTATCTATCTATCTATCTATCTATCTATCTATCTATCTATCTATCTATCTATCTATCTATCTAATGTCTCTATCTCTATCTATCTATCTAGTGACTCTCAGGGCGGCGCGGCCCCCTTTTATACCCTTCCTGGACGATGAAGATGTTCCTGCACATGAAGATGTTCCTACACAGCAGCCATTGAGGATGTTCCTACACAGCAGCCAATGAAAATGTGACAGCGGCTGGTGATTTGGTCCGCAACTCGGCAAACCCCGAAATGCGCTAGGGGGCAAAATACATAAAAAAACGTTTTTTTTCGTTTTTTGTTTTTTTGTGTATTACCAAAGTTGAAGTTGTGAAGTACCTACTTACTATAACAGACAACAGTTTTAGGTTCACGAAATACGTTTAATTAGTCTGCAAACTAAGCTCGTTTTTAGCTGATTTCGAGCCGGGTTTGGGGGCGGGAGATCGATTAGCATGATCTGGTTTCATTGGCTATTGCTTCCGGCTATTGCTTCCGGGTTCTCCGCCCCCACCTTTCCCAAACAACACGCCGGCATTCAGTCCCAAGTTAACCATGGATGCTACAGCTTTTGCTAAAGAGAAGACGGGGATGGCATCCAGGACATGGAAATAGTTTTAAGAGCAGCTAAAACTCCAGCAGAGCAGGACTCGTTCGTACACGGAGTTTATTCTTGATGACCTGTGATACAGAGATGACTGTTTCAGCAAAGCATGTTGCTACAACGCGAACGCGAACGACGTACCAGATTCACACCACCGCCAAGCATTCTGCTTTGCTTTGGGGTAAGCTGATCTTTATACTATCTGTGCTGTTTACATTACATTAACGTTAGTCGTTTAGCAGAAGCTCCTTTCTAAACAAGTGACTAAGTCTAGCTAGCATAACAAACTAACAAAGGCTAGCTAGCTAACGTTAGCTAACATGCTAGTTAGCTGAGCTAGCCCTTTGTTCCTAAACTAGCCAGCGTGGGAGCTAATATTGAGCTAGGTAGCTATATTATAGAGAGAAACAGAATGAGAGAGCATGAGAGCTATGGTAGTCTGACACCTTTGTTTTTTGTTTTGGTTACAGGATGAGCAAAAAGGTGAGGATTTGCAGCTCTCCCTTGGCCCCTCCATACCAGCCAGCAAGAAGATCACTGTGCACTACAGCTTTGATTTTGCACAACAGGTGAGAATACGTTCATCCTATCATGCATTATCTAGTCTATTTAATCCACACATTCTGGTACTATTTTATCTATATGGAGTGCCAGTACTGTGGGCAATAGTTTAATGTACTTTCTTCCTTCTATTCTATTGCAGTTTTGATACTGAGAGACCTGGCATGGTTGTGGCCAGAGAACACCGTGATGCACCGGCCCCCGAGAGAAGGTCTTCTTGTGCAAGCCCCACCCGGACTGGACATGGCCAGACAGACGTATCTCTTTGACAAGATCAGAGAGTTCTGTTCTGATGAGGGACGAGACGTCACATGTCCCCCGCCAAACTCCACAGCAGCTCAGAACAAGACTGTCCGCTTGTAGATTCACTGCAGATCATCAGGACGGACAGCACTGCAGGAGAAAGGCCACAGCCTTTCCTGTTTTCCTGTTTGTATACTGAAGCGTTGCTTGTTCTCTTGCACAGACTTGCCCACACTTGCACAGACTGCATTGTTAGAATATTGAATACTGAGCTGAGTACTGTTGTTATTACCTTGAGTATTGAGCTGGGGACTGTTATTACTTTGTTGTACACTTGATCACAATGAACACTATGCACCTTGTCTATAAAACAGACAACTGACTGTACACTTTAACACTTAGACAGTTGCCTTTTTTTGTACACTTAACTACTTATGCTTGTACTTTATATTATGTATGTGACAATAAAGAACGTTAAATTTGAACTTCATCTTATATTGTTCTTAACTGCATTCACAACACAAGATTAATACTGACTCAGAGTGTGGGGTCAATAGTGAGAGAGCACCTCACTTGGCAGCCACTCTCAGGTAATACCCCAAGTTGACAGCCACTCTGACAGATAATGACAGATCGTCCAGTGGGGGAGTGGCTGGGGGAGGGGTTACCAGGCTATTGTTCACGCCCATTACCTGGCAGTCAGAGGTGTGGAAATGTTGGAGAACTTTGGAGGGAGATTTCTCAGCTAAGTTGATTTGGCAGTACTAGCATTCAAATAAGCATATCTTCTTCAAATATGTTCAGAATTCAATGTATGAGACCTCATTTGAAAGCTTACAATCTGCACTTTCATAATCTGTAAAAAACTGAAAAATGAAAATGCCTAGTTGAGGACCAAATTACCAGCGGCGGTCACAAATGTTCCTACACAGCAGCCAGATTGTGACATCACAGAGCATCCCTGTGATGTCACAATCTGGCTGCTGTGTAAGAACATTTTCATTGGCTGCTGTGTAGGAACATCCTCAATGGCTGCTGTGTAGGAACATCTTCATTGGCTGCTGTGTAGGAACAGTCTCATTGGCTGCTGTGTCTATCAATCTATCTATCTATCTATCTATCTATCTATCTATCTATCTATCTATCTATCTATCTATCTATCTATCTATCTATCTATCTATCTATCTATCTATCTATCTATCTATATGTCTCTATCTCTATCTATCTATCTAGTGACTCTCAGGGCGGCGCGGCCCCCTTTTATACCCTTCCTGGACGATGAAGATGTTCCTGCACATGAAGATGTTCCTACACAGCAGCCATTGAGGATGTTCCTACACAGCAGCCAATGAAAATGTTCCTACACAGCAGCCAGATTGTGACATCACAGAGCATCCCTGTGATGTCACAATCTGGCTGCTGTGTTGGAACATTTTCATTGGCTGCTGTGTAGGAACATCCTCAATGGCTGCTGTGTAGGAATATCTTCATTGGCTGCTGTGTAGGAACAGTCTCATTGGCTGCTGTGTCTATCTATCTATCTATCTATCTATCTATCTATCTATCTATCTATCTATATGTCTCTATCTCTATCTATCTATCTAGTGACTCTCAGGGCGGCGCGGCCCCCTTTTATACCCTTCCTGGACGATGAAGATGTTCCTGCACATGAAGATGTTCCTACACAGCAGCCATTGAGGATGTTCCTACACAGCAGCCAATGAAAATGTTCCTACACAGCAGCCAGATTGTGACATCACAGAGCATCCCTGTGATGTCACAATCTGGCTGCTGTGTAAGAACATTTTCATTGGCTGCTGTGTAGGAACATCCTCAATGGCTGCTGTGTAGGAACATCTTCATTGGCTGCTGTGTAAGAACAGTCTCATTGGCTGCTGTGTCTATCAATCTATCTATCTATCTATCTATCTATCTATCTATCTATCTATCTATCTATCTATCTATCTATCTATATGTCTCTATCTCTATCTATCTATCTAGTGACTCTCAGGGCGGCGCGGCCCCCTTTTATACCCTTCCTGGACGATGAAGATGTTCCTGCATATGAAGATGTTCCTACACAGCAGCCATTGAGGATGTTCCTACACAGCAGCCAATGAAAATGATCCTACACAGCAGCCAGATTGTGACATCACAGAGCATCCCTGTGATGTCACAATCTGGCTGCTGTGTAAGAACATTTTCATTGGCTGCTGTGTAGGAACATCCTCAATGGCTGATATGTAGGAACATCTTCATTGGCTGCTGTGTAGGAACAGTCTCATTGGCTGCTGTGTCTATCTATCTATCTATCTATCTATCTATCTATCTATCTATCTATCTATCTATCTATCTATCTATCTATCTAACTATCTATCTATCTATCTATCTATATGTCTCTATCTCTATCTATCTATCTAGTGACTCTCAGGGCGGCGCGGCCCCATTTTATACCCTTCCTGGACGATGAAGATGTTCCTGCACATGAAGATGTTCTACACAGCAGCCATTGAGGATGTTCCTACACAGCAGCCAATGAAAATGTTCCTACACAGCAGCCAGATTGTGACATCACAGAGCATCCCTGTGATGTCACAATCTGGCTGCTGTGTAAGAACATTTTCATTGGCTGCTGTGTAGGAACATCCTCAATGGCTGATATGTAGGAACATCTTCATTGGCTGCTGTGTAGGAACAGTCTCATTGGCTGCTGTGTCTATCTATCTATCTATCTATCTATCTATCTATCTATCTATCTATCTATCTATCTATCTATCTATATGTCTCTATCTCTATCTATCTATCTAGTGACTCTCAGGGCGGCGCGGCCCCCTTTTATACCCTTCCTGGACGGTGAAGATGTTCCTGCACATGAAGATGTTCCTACACAGCAGCCATTGAGGATGTTCCTACACAGCAGCCAATGAAAATGTTCCTACACAGCAGCCAGATTGTGACATCACAGAGCATCCCTGTGATGTCACAATATGGCTGCTGTGTTGGAACATTTTCATTGGCTGCTGTGTAGGAACATCCTCAATGGCTGCTGTGTAGGAATATCTTCATTGGCTGCTGTGTAGGAACAGTCTCATTGGCTGCTGTGTCTATCTATCTATCTATCTATCTATCTATCTATCTATCTATCTATATGTCTCTATCTCTATCTATCTATCTAGTGACTCTCAGGGCGGCGCGGCCCCCTTTTATACCCTTCCTGGACGATGAAGATGTTCCTGCACATGAAGATGTTCCTACACAGCAGCCATTGAGGATGTTCCTACACAGCAGCCAATGAAAATGTTCCTACACAGCAGCCAGATTGTGACATCACAGAGCATCCCTGTGATGTCACAATCTGGCTGCTGTGTAAGAACATTTTCATTGGCTGCTGTGTAGGAACATCCTCAATGGCTGCTGTGTAGGAACATCTTCATTGGCTGCTGTGTAAGAACAGTCTCATTGGCTGCTGTGTCTATCAATCTATCTATCTATCTATCTATCTATCTATCTATCTATCTATCTATCTATCTATCTATCTATCTATCTATCTATCTATCTATCTATCTATCTATCTATCTATCTATCTATCTATATGTCTCTATCTCTATCTATCTATCTAGTGACTCTCAGGGCGGCGCGGCCCCCTTTTATACCCTTCCTGGACGATGAAGATGTTCCTGCATATGAAGATGTTCCTACACAGCAGCCATTGAGGATGTTCCTACACAGCAGCCAATGAAAATGATCCTACACAGCAGCCAGATTGTGACATCACAGAGCATCCCTGTGATGTCACAATCTGGCTGCTGTGTAAGAACATTTTCATTGGCTGCTGTGTAGGAACATCCTCAATGGCTGATATGTAGGAACATCTTCATTGGCTGCTGTGTAGGAACAGTCTCATTGGCTGCTGTGTCTATCTATCTATCTATCTATCTATCTATCTATCTATCTATCTATCTATCTATCTATCTATCTATCTATCTATCTATCTATCTATCTATCTATCTATCTATCTATCTATCTATCTATCTATCTATCTATCTATCTATCTAACTATCTATCTATCTATCTATCTATATGTCTCTATCTCTATCTATCTATCTAGTGACTCTCAGGGCGGCGCGGCCCCATTTTATACCCTTCCTGGACGATGAAGATGTTCCTGCACATGAAGATGTTCCTACACAGCAGCCATTGAGGATGTTCCTACACAGCAGCCAATGAAAATGTTCCTACACAGCAGCCAGATTGTGACATCACAGAGCATCCCTGTGATGTCACAATCTGGCTGCTGTGTAAGAACATTTTCATTGGCTGCTGTGTAGGAACATCCTCAATGGCTGATATGTAGGAACATCTTCATTGGCTGCTGTGTAGGAACAGTCTCATTGGCTGCTGTGTCTATCTATCTATCTATCTATCTATCTATCTATCTATCTATCTATCTATCTATCTATCTATCTATCTATCTATCTATCTATCTATCTATCTATCTATCTATATGTCTCTATCTCTATCTATCTATCTAGTGACTCTCAGGGCGGCGCGGCCCCCTTTTATACCCTTCCTGGACGGTGAAGATGTTCCTGCACATGAAGATGTTCCTACACAGCAGCCAGATTGTGACATCACAGAGCTTCCCTGTGATGTCACAATCTGGCTGCTGTGTAAGAACATTTTCATTGGCTGCTGTGTAGGAACATCCTCAATGGCTGCTGTGTTGGAACATCTTCATTGGCTGCTGTGTAGGAACAGTCTCATTGGCTGCTGTGTCTATCTATCTATCTATCTATCTATCTATCTATCTATCTATCTATCTATCTATCTATCTATCTATCTATCTATCTATCTATCTATCTATCTATCTATCTATCTATCTATCTATCTATATGTCTCTATCTCTATCTATCTATCTAGTGACTCTCAGGGCGGCGCGGCCCCCTTTTATACCCTTCCTGGACGATGAAGATGTTCCTGCACATGAAGATGTTCCTACACAGCAGCCATTGAGGATGTTCCTACACAGCAGCCAATGAAAATGTGACAGCGGCTGGTGATTTGGTCCGCAACTCGGCAAACCCCGAAATGCGCTAGGGGGCAAAATACATAAAAAAACGTTTTTTTTCGTTTTTTGTTTTTTTGTGTATTACCAAAGTTGAAGTTGTGAAGTACCTACTTACTATAACAGACAACAGTTTTAGGTTCACGAAATACGTTTAATTAGTCTGCAAACTAAGCTCGTTTTTAGCTGATTTCGAGCCGGGTTTGGGGGCGGGAGATCGATTAGCATGATCTGGTTTCATTGGCTATTGCTTCCGGCTATTGCTTCCGGGTTCTCCGCCCCCACCTTTCCCAAACAACACGCCGGCATTCAGTCCCAAGTTAACCATGGATGCTACAGCTTTTGCTAAAGAGAAGACGGGGATGGCATCCAGGACATGGAAATAGTTTTAAGAGCAGCTAAAACTCCAGCAGAGCAGGACTCGTTCGTACACGGAGTTTATTCTTGATGACCTGTGATACAGAGATGACTGTTTCAGCAAAGCATGTTGCTACAACGCGAACGCGAACGACGTACCAGATTCACACCACCGCCAAGCATTCTGCTTTGCTTTGGGGTAAGCTGATCTTTATACTATCTGTGCTGTTTACATTACATTAACGTTAGTCGTTTAGCAGAAGCTCCTTTCTAAACAAGTGACTAAGTCTAGCTAGCATAACAAACTAACAAAGGCTAGCTAGCTAACGTTAGCTAACATGCTAGTTAGCTGAGCTAGCCCTTTGTTCCTAAACTAGCCAGCGTGGGAGCTAATATTGAGCTAGGTAGCTATATTATAGAGAGAAACAGAATGAGAGAGCATGAGAGCTATGGTAGTCTGACACCTTTGTTTTTTGTTTTGGTTACAGGATGAGCAAAAAGGTGAGGATTTGCAGCTCTCCCTTGGCCCCTCCATACCAGCCAGCAAGAAGATCACTGTGCACTACAGCTTTGATTTTGCACAACAGGTGAGAATACGTTCATCCTATCATGCATTATCTAGTCTATTTAATCCACACATTCTGGTACTATTTTATCTATATGGAGTGCCAGTACTGTGGGCAATAGTTTAATGTACTTTCTTCCTTCTATTCTATTGCAGTTTTGATACTGAGAGACCTGGCATGGTTGTGGCCAGAGAACACCGTGATGCACCGGCCCCCGAGAGAAGGTCTTCTTGTGCAAGCCCCACCCGGACTGGACATGGCCAGACAGACGTATCTCTTTGACAAGATCAGAGAGTTCTGTTCTGATGAGGGACGAGACGTCACATGTCCCCCGCCAAACTCCACAGCAGCTCAGAACAAGACTGTCCGCTTGTAGATTCACTGCAGATCATCAGGACGGACAGCACTGCAGGAGAAAGGCCACAGCCTTTCCTGTTTTCCTGTTTGTATACTGAAGCGTTGCTTGTTCTCTTGCACAGACTTGCCCACACTTGCACAGACTGCATTGTTAGAATATTGAATACTGAGCTGAGTACTGTTGTTATTACCTTGAGTATTGAGCTGGGGACTGTTATTACTTTGTTGTACACTTGATCACAATGAACACTATGCACCTTGTCTATAAAACAGACAACTGACTGTACACTTTAACACTTAGACAGTTGCCTTTTTTTGTACACTTAACTACTTATGCTTGTACTTTATATTATGTATGTGACAATAAAGAACGTTAAATTTGAACTTCATCTTATATTGTTCTTAACTGCATTCACAACACAAGATTAATACTGACTCAGAGTGTGGGGTCAATAGTGAGAGAGCACCTCACTTGGCAGCCACTCTCAGGTAATACCCCAAGTTGACAGCCACTCTGACAGATAATGACAGATCGTCCAGTGGGGGAGTGGCTGGGGGAGGGGTTACCAGGCTATTGTTCACGCCCATTACCTGGCAGTCAGAGGTGTGGAAATGTTGGAGAACTTTGGAGGGAGATTTCTCAGCTAAGTTGATTTGGCAGTACTAGCATTCAAATAAGCATATCTTCTTCAAATATGTTCAGAATTCAATGTATGAGACCTCATTTGAAAGCTTACAATCTGCACTTTCATAATCTGTAAAAAACTGAAAAATGAAAATGCCTAGTTGAGGACCAAATTACCAGCGGCGGTCACAAATGTTCCTACACAGCAGCCAGATTGTGACATCACAGAGCATCCCTGTGATGTCACAATCTGGCTGCTGTGTAAGAACATTTTCATTGGCTGCTGTGTAGGAACATCCTCAATGGCTGCTGTGTAGGAACATCTTCATTGGCTGCTGTGTAGGAACAGTCTCATTGGCTGCTGTGTCTATCAATCTATCTATCTATCTATCTATCTATCTATCTATCTATCTATCTATCTATCTATCTATCTATCTATCTATCTATCTATCTATCTATCTATCTATATGTCTCTATCTCTATCTATCTATCTAGTGACTCTCAGGGCGGCGCGGCCCCCTTTTATACCCTTCCTGGACGATGAAGATGTTCCTGCACATGAAGATGTTCCTACACAGCAGCCATTGAGGATGTTCCTACACAGCAGCCAATGAAAATGTTCCTACACAGCAGCCAGATTGTGACATCACAGAGCATCCCTGTGATGTCACAATCTGGCTGCTGTGTTGGAACATTTTCATTGGCTGCTGTGTAGGAACATCCTCAATGGCTGCTGTGTAGGAATATCTTCATTGGCTGCTGTGTAGGAACAGTCTCATTGGCTGCTGTGTCTATCTATCTATCTATCTATCTATCTATCTATCTATCTATCTATCTATCTATATGTCTCTATCTCTATCTATCTATCTAGTGACTCTCAGGGCGGCGCGGCCCCCTTTTATACCCTTCCTGGACGATGAAGATGTTCCTGCACATGAAGATGTTCCTACACAGCAGCCATTGAGGATGTTCCTACACAGCAGCCAATGAAAATGTTCCTACACAGCAGCCAGATTGTGACATCACAGAGCATCCCTGTGATGTCACAATCTGGCTGCTGTGTAAGAACATTTTCATTGGCTGCTGTGTAGGAACATCCTCAATGGCTGCTGTGTAGGAACATCTTCATTGGCTGCTGTGTAAGAACAGTCTCATTGGCTGCTGTGTCTATCAATCTATCTATCTATCTATCTATCTATCTATCTATCTATCTATCTATCTATCTATCTATCTATCTATCTATCTATCTATCTATCTATCTATCTATCTATCTATATGTCTCTATCTCTATCTATCTATCTAGTGACTCTCAGGGCGGCGCGGCCCCCTTTTATACCCTTCCTGGACGATGAAGATGTTCCTGCATATGAAGATGTTCCTACACAGCAGCCATTGAGGATGTTCCTACACAGCAGCCAATGAAAATGATCCTACACAGCAGCCAGATTGTGACATCACAGAGCATCCCTGTGATGTCACAATCTGGCTGCTGTGTAAGAACATTTTCATTGGCTGCTGTGTAGGAACATCCTCAATGGCTGATATGTAGGAACATCTTCATTGGCTGCTGTGTAGGAACAGTCTCATTGGCTGCTGTGTCTATCTATCTATCTATCTATCTATCTATCTATCTATCTATCTATCTATCTATCTATCTATCTATCTATCTATCTATCTATCTAACTATCTATCTATCTATCTATCTATATGTCTCTATCTCTATCTATCTATCTAGTGACTCTCAGGGCGGCGCGGCCCCATTTTATACCCTTCCTGGACGATGAAGATGTTCCTGCACATGAAGATGTTCTACACAGCAGCCATTGAGGATGTTCCTACACAGCAGCCAATGAAAATGTTCCTACACAGCAGCCAGATTGTGACATCACAGAGCATCCCTGTGATGTCACAATCTGGCTGCTGTGTAAGAACATTTTCATTGGCTGCTGTGTAGGAACATCCTCAATGGCTGATATGTAGGAACATCTTCATTGGCTGCTGTGTAGGAACAGTCTCATTGGCTGCTGTGTCTATCTATCTATCTATCTATCTATCTATCTATCTATCTATCTATCTATCTATCTATCTATCTATCTATCTATCTATCTATCTATCTATCTATCTATCTATCTATCTATATGTCTCTATCTCTATCTATCTATCTAGTGACTCTCAGGGCGGCGCGGCCCCCTTTTATACCCTTCCTGGACGGTGAAGATGTTCCTGCACATGAAGATGTTCCTACACAGCAGCCATTGAGGATGTTCCTACACAGCAGCCAATGAAAATGTTCCTACACAGCAGCCAGATTGTGACATCACAGAGCATCCCTGTGATGTCACAATATGGCTGCTGTGTTGGAACATTTTCATTGGCTGCTGTGTAGGAACATCCTCAATGGCTGCTGTGTAGGAATATCTTCATTGGCTGCTGTGTAGGAACAGTCTCATTGGCTGCTGTGTCTATCTATCTATCTATCTATCTATCTATCTATCTATCTATCTATCTATATGTCTCTATCTCTATCTATCTATCTAGTGACTCTCAGGGCGGCGCGGCCCCCTTTTATACCCTTCCTGGACGATGAAGATGTTCCTGCACATGAAGATGTTCCTACACAGCAGCCATTGAGGATGTTCCTACACAGCAGCCAATGAAAATGTTCCTACACAGCAGCCAGATTGTGACATCACAGAGCATCCCTGTGATGTCACAATCTGGCTGCTGTGTAAGAACATTTTCATTGGCTGCTGTGTAGGAACATCCTCAATGGCTGCTGTGTAGGAACATCTTCATTGGCTGCTGTGTAAGAACAGTCTCATTGGCTGCTGTGTCTATCAATCTATCTATCTATCTATCTATCTATCTATCTATCTATCTATCTATCTATCTATCTATCTATCTATCTATCTATCTATCTATCTATCTATCTATCTATCTATCTATATGTCTCTATCTCTATCTATCTATCTAGTGACTCTCAGGGCGGCGCGGCCCCCTTTTATACCCTTCCTGGACGATGAAGATGTTCCTGCATATGAAGATGTTCCTACACAGCAGCCATTGAGGATGTTCCTACACAGCAGCCAATGAAAATGATCCTACACAGCAGCCAGATTGTGACATCACAGAGCATCCCTGTGATGTCACAATCTGGCTGCTGTGTAAGAACATTTTCATTGGCTGCTGTGTAGGAACATCCTCAATGGCTGATATGTAGGAACATCTTCATTGGCTGCTGTGTAGGAACAGTCTCATTGGCTGCTGTGTCTATCTATCTATCTATCTATCTATCTATCTATCTATCTATCTATCTATCTATCTATCTATCTATCTATCTATCTATCTATCTATCTATCTATCTATCTATCTAACTATCTATCTATCTATCTATCTATATGTCTCTATCTCTATCTATCTATCTAGTGACTCTCAGGGCGGCGCGGCCCCATTTTATACCCTTCCTGGACGATGAAGATGTTCCTGCACATGAAGATGTTCCTACACAGCAGCCATTGAGGATGTTCCTACACAGCAGCCAATGAAAATGTTCCTACACAGCAGCCAGATTGTGACATCACAGAGCATCCCTGTGATGTCACAATCTGGCTGCTGTGTAAGAACATTTTCATTGGCTGCTGTGTAGGAACATCCTCAATGGCTGATATGTAGGAACATCTTCATTGGCTGCTGTGTAGGAACAGTCTCATTGGCTGCTGTGTCTATCTATCTATCTATCTATCTATCTATCTATCTATCTATCTATCTATCTATCTATCTATCTATCTATCTATCTATCTATCTATCTATCTATCTATCTATATGTCTCTATCTCTATCTATCTATCTAGTGACTCTCAGGGCGGCGCGGCCCCCTTTTATACCCTTCCTGGACGGTGAAGATGTTCCTGCACATGAAGATGTTCCTACACAGCAGCCAGATTGTGACATCACAGAGCTTCCCTGTGATGTCACAATCTGGCTGCTGTGTAAGAACATTTTCATTGGCTGCTGTGTAGGAACATCCTCAATGGCTGCTGTGTTGGAACATCTTCATTGGCTGCTGTGTAGGAACAGTCTCATTGGCTGCTGTGTCTATCTATCTATCTATCTATCTATCTATCTATCTATCTATCTATCTATCTATCTATCTATCTATCTATCTATCTATCTATCTATCTATCTATCTATCTATCTATCTATCTATCTATCTATCTATCTATCTATATGTCTCTATCTCTATCTATCTATCTAGTGACTCTCAGGGCGGCGTGGCCCCCTTTTATACCCTTCCTGGACGATGAAGATGTTCCTGCACATGAAGATGTTCCTACACAGCAGCCATTGAGGATGTTCCTACACAGCAGCCAATGAAAATGTTCCTACACAGCAGCCAGATTGTGACATCACAGAGCATCCCTGTGATGTCACAATCTGGCTGCTGTGTAAGAACATTTTCATTGGCTGCTGTGTAGGAACATCCTCAATGGCTGCTATGTAGGAACATCTTCATTGGCTGCTGTGTAGGAACAGTCTCATTGGCTGCTGTGTCTATCTATCCATCTATCTATCTATCTATCTATCTATCTATCTATCTATCTATCTATCTATCTATCTATCTATCTATCTATCTATCTATCTATCTATCTATCTATCTATCTATATGTCTCTATCTCTATCTATCTATCTAGTGACTCTCAGGGCGGCGCGGCCCCCTTTTATACCCTTCCTGGACGATGAAGATGTTCCTGCACATGAAGATGTTCCTACACAGCAGCCATTGAGGATGTTCCTACACAGCAGCCAATGAAAATGTTCCTACACAGCAGCCAGATTGTGACATCACAGAGCATCCCTGTGATGTCACAATCTGGCTGCTGTGTAGGAACATTTTCATTGGCTGCTGTGTAGGAACATCCTCAATGGCTGCTGTGTAGGAATATCTTCATTGGCTGCTGTGTAGGAACAGTCTCATTGGCTGCTGTGTCTATCTATCTATCTATCTATCTATCTATCTATCTATCTATCTATCTATCTATCTATCTATCTATCTATCTATCTATCTATATGTCTCTATCTCTATCTATCTATCTAGTGACTCTCAGGGCGGCGCGGCCCCCTTTTATACCCTTCCTGGACGATGAAGATGTTCCTGCACATGAAGATGTTCCTACACAGCAGCCATTGAGGATGTTCCTACACAGCAGCCAATGAAAATGTTCCTACACAGCAGCCAGATTGTGACATCACAGAGCATCCCTGTGATGTCACAATCTGGCTGCTGTGTAAGAACATTTTCATTGGCTGCTGTGTAGGAACATCCTCAATGGCTGCTGTGTAGGAACATCTTCATTGGCTGCTGTGTAGGAACAGTCTCATTGGCTGCTGTGTCTATCAATCTATCTATCTATCTATCTATCTATCTATCTATCTATCTATCTATCTATCTATCTATCTATCTATCTATCTATCTATCCATCTATCTATCTATCTATCTATCTATCTATCTATCTATCTATCTATCTATCTATCTATCTATCTATCTATCTATCTATATGTCTCTATCTCTATCTATCTATCTAGTGACTCTCAGGGCGGCGCGGCCCCCTTTTATACCCTTCCTGGACGGTGAAGATGTTCCTGCACATGAAGATGTTCCTACACAGCAGCCAGATTGTGACATCACAGAGCTTCCCTGTGATGTCACAATCTGGCTGCTGTGTAAGAACATTTTCATTGGCTGCTGTGTAGGAACATCCTCAATGGCTGCTGTGTTGGAACATCTTCATTGGCTGCTGTGTAGGAACAGTCTCATTGGCTGCTGTGTCTATCTATCTATCTATCTATCTATCTATCTATCTATCTATCTATCTATATGTCTCTATCTCTATCTATCTATCTAGTGACTCTCAGGGCGGCGTGGCCCCCTTTTATACCCTTCCTGGACGATGAAGATGTTCCTGCACATGAAGATGTTCCTACACAGCAGCCATTGAGGATGTTCCTACACAGCAGCCAATGAAAATGTTCCTACACAGCAGCCAGATTGTGACATCACAGAGCATCCCTGTGATGTCACAATCTGGCTGCTGTGTAAGAACATTTTCATTGGCTGCTGTGTAGGAACATCCTCAATGGCTGCTATGTAGGAACATCTTCATTGGCTGCTGTGTAGGAACAGTCTCATTGGCTGCTGTGTCTATCTATCTATCTATCTATCTATCTATCTATCTATCTATCTATCTATATGTCTCTATCTCTATCTATCTATCTAGTGACTCTCAGGGCGGCGCAGCCCCCTTTTATACCCTTCCTGGACGATGAAGATGTTCCTGCACATGAAGATGTTCCTACACAGCAGCCATTGAGGATGTTCCTACACAGCAGCCAATGAAAATGTTCCTACACAGCAGCCAGATTGTGACATCACAGAGCATCCCTGTGATGTCACAATCTGGCTGCTGTGTAAGAACATTTTCATTGGCTGCTGTGTAGGAACATCCTCAATGGCTGATATGTAGGAACATCTTCATTGGCTGCTGTGTAGGAACAGTCTCATTGGCTGCTGTGTCTATCTATCTATCTATCTATCTATCTATCTATCTATCTATCTATCTATCTATCTATCTATCTATCTATCTATCTATCTATCTATCTATCTATCTATATGTCTCTATCTCTATCTATCTATCTAGTGACTCTCAGGGCGGCGCGGCCCCCTTTTATACCCTTCCTGGACGGTGAAGATGTTCCTGCACATGAAGATGTTCCTACACAGCAGCCAGATTGTGACATCACAGAGCTTCCCTGTGATGTCACAATCTGGCTGCTGTGTAAGAACATTTTCATTGGCTGCTGTGTAGGAACATCCTCAATGGCTGCTGTGTTGGAACATCTTCATTGGCTGCTGTGTAGGAACAGTCTCATTGGCTGCTGTGTCTATCTATCTATCTATCTATCTATCTATCTATCTATCTATCTATCTATCTATCTATCTATCTATCTATCTATCTATCTATCTATCTATCTATCTATCTATCTATCTATATGTCTCTATCTCTATCTATCTATCTAGTGACTCTCAGGGCGGCGTGGCCCCCTTTTATACCCTTCCTGGACGATGAAGATGTTCCTGCACATGAAGATGTTCCTACACAGCAGCCATTGAGGATGTTCCTACACAGCAGCCAATGAAAATGTTCCTACACAGCAGCCAGATTGTGACATCACAGAGCATCCCTGTGATGTCACAATCTGGCTGCTGTGTAAGAACATTTTCATTGGCTGCTGTGTAGGAACATCCTCAATGGCTGCTATGTAGGAACATCTTCATTGGCTGCTGTGTAGGAACAGTCTCATTGGCTGCTGTGTCTATCTATCTATCTATCTATCTATCTATCTATCTATCTATCTATCTATCTATCTATCTATCTATCTATCTATCTATCTATCTATCTATCTATCTATCTATATGTCTCTATCTCTATCTATCTATCTAGTGACTCTCAGGGCGGCGTGGCCCCCTTTTATACCCTTCCTGGACGATGAAGATGTTCCTGCACATGAAGATGTTCCTACACAGCAGCCATTGAGGATGTTCCTACACAGCAGCCAATGAAAATGTTCCTACACAGCAGCCAGATTGTGACATCACAGAGCATCCCTGTGATGTCACAATCTGGCTGCTGTGTAAGAACATTTTCATTGGCTGCTGTGTAGGAACATCCTCAATGGCTGCTATGTAGGAACATCTTCATTGGCTGCTGTGTAGGAACAGTCTCATTGGCTGCTGTGTCTATCTATCTATCTATCTATCTATCTATCTATCTATCTATCTATCTATCTATCTATCTATCTATCTATCTATCTATCTATCTATCTATATGTCTCTATCTCTATCTATCTATCTAGTGACTCTCAGGGCGGCGCAGCCCCCTTTTATACCCTTCCTGGACGATGAAGATGTTCCTGCACATGAAGATGTTCCTACACAGCAGCCATTGAGGATGTTCCTACACAGCAGCCAATGAAAATGTTCCTACACAGCAGCCAGATTGTGACATCACAGAGCATCCCTGTGATGTCACAATCTGGCTGCTGTGTAGGAACATTTTCATTGGCTGCTGTGTAGGAACATCCTCAATGGCTGCTGTGTAGGAATATCTTCATTGGCTGCTGTGTAGGAACAGTCTCATTGGCTGCTCTGTCTATCTATCTATCTATCTATCTATCTATCTATCTATCTATCTATCTATCTATCTATCTATCTATCTATCTATCTATCTATCTATCTATCTATCTATCTATCTATCTATCTATCTATATGTCTCTATCTCTATCTATCTATCTAGTGACTCTCAGGGCGGCGCGGCCCCCTTTTATACCCTTCCTGGATGATGAAGATGTTCCTGCACATGAAGATGTTCCTACACAGCAGCCATTGAGGATGTTCCTACACAGCAGCCAATGAAAATGTTCCTACACAGCAGCCAGATTGTGACATCACAGAGCATCCCTGTGATGTCACAATCTGGCTGCTGTGTAAGAACATTTTCATTGGCTGCTGTGTAGGAACATCCTCAATGGCTGATATGTAGGAACATCTTCATTGGCTGCTGTGTAGGAACAGTCTCATTGGCTGCTGTGTCTATCTATCTATCTATCTATCTATCTATCTATCTATCTATCTATCTATCTATCTATCTATCTATCTATCTATCTATCTATCTATATGTCTCTATCTCTATCTATCTATCTAGTGACTCTCAGGGCGGCGCGGCCCCCTTTTATACCCTTCCTGGACGGTGAAGATGTTCCTGCACATGAAGATGTTCCTACACAGCAGCCAGATTGTGACATCACAGAGCTTCCCTGTGATGTCACAATCTGGCTGCTGTGTAAGAACATTTTCATTGGCTGCTGTGTAGGAACATCCTCAATGGCTGCTGTGTTGGAACATCTTCATTGGCTGCTGTGTAGGAACAGTCTCATTGGCTGCTGTGTCTATCTATCTATCTATCTATCTATCTATCTATCTATCTATCTATCTATCTATCTATCTATCTATCTATCTATCTATCTATCTATCTATCTATCTATCTATCTATCTATCTATATGTCTCTATCTCTATCTATCTATCTAGTGACTCTCAGGGCGGCGTGGCCCCCTTTTATACCCTTCCTGGACGATGAAGATGTTCCTGCACATGAAGATGTTCCTACACAGCAGCCATTGAGGATGTTCCTACACAGCAGCCAATGAAAATGTTCCTACACAGCAGCCAGATTGTGACATCACAGAGCATCCCTGTGATGTCACAATCTGGCTGCTGTGTAAGAACATTTTCATTGGCTGCTGTGTAGGAACATCCTCAATGGCTGCTATGTAGGAACATCTTCATTGGCTGCTGTGTAGGAACAGTCTCATTGGCTGCTGTGTCTATCTATCCATCTATCTATCTATCTATCTATCTATCTATCTATCTATCTATCTATCTATCTATCTATCTATCTATCTATCTATCTATCTATCTATCTATCTATCTATCTATCTATCTATATGTCTCTATCTCTATCTATCTATCTAGTGACTCTCAGGGCGGCGCGGCCCCCTTTTATACCCTTCCTGGACGATGAAGATGTTCCTGCACATGAAGATGTTCCTACACAGCAGCCATTGAGGATGTTCCTACACAGCAGCCAATGACAATGTTCCTACACAGCAGCCAGATTGTGACATCACAGAGCATCCCTGTGATGTCACAATCTGGCTGCTGTGTAGGAACATTTTCATTGGCTGCTGTGTAGGAACATCCTCAATGGCTGCTGTGTAGGAATATCTTCATTGGCTGCTGTGTAGGAACAGTCTCATTGGCTGCTGTGTCTATCTATCTATCTATCTATCTATCTATCTATATGTCTCTATCTCTATCTATCTATCTAGTGACTCTCAGGGCGGCGCGGCCCCCTTTTATACCCTTCCTGGACGATGAAGATGTTCCTGCACATGAAGATGTTCCTACACAGCAGCCATTGAGGATGTTCCTACACAGCAGCCAATGAAAATGTTCCTACACAGCAGCCAGATTGTGACATCACAGAGCATCCCTGTGATGTCACAATCTGGCTGCTGTGTAAGAACATTTTCATTGGCTGCTGTGTAGGAACATCCTCAATGGCTGCTATGTAGGAACATCTTCATTGGCTGCTGTGTAGGAACAGTCTCATTGGCTGCTGTGTCTATCTATCTATCTATCTATCTATCTATCTATCTATCTATCTATCTATCTATCTATCTATATGTCTCTATCTCTATCTATCTATCTAGTGACTCTCAGGGCGGCGCGGCCCCCTTTTATACCCTTCCTGGACGGTGAAGATGTTCCTGCACATGAAGATGTTCCTACACAGCAGCCAGATTGTGACATCACAGAGCTTCCCTGTGATGTCACAATCTGGCTGCTGTGTAAGAACATTTTCATTGGCTGCTGTGTAGGAACATCCTCAATGGCTGCTGTGTTGGAACATCTTCATTGGCTGCTGTGTAGGAACAGTCTCATTGGCTGCTGTGTCTATCTATCTATCTATCTATCTATCTATCTATCTATCTATATGTCTCTATCTCTATCTATCTATCTAGTGACTCTCAGGGCGGCGCGGCCCCCTTTTATACCCTTCCTGGACGATGAAGATGTTCCTGCACATGAAGATGTTCCTACACAGCAGCCATTGAGGATGTTCCTACACAGCAGCCAATGAAAATGTTCCTACACAGCAGCCAGATTGTGACATCACAGAGCATCCCTGTGATGTCACAATCTGGCTGCTGTGTAAGAACATTTTCATTGGCTGCTGTGTAGGAACATCCTCAATGGCTGCTGTGTAGGAACATCTTCATTGGCTGCTGTGTAGGAACAGTCTCATTGGCTGCTGTGTCTATCAATCTATCTATCTATCTATCTATCTATCTATCTATCTATCTATCTATCTATCTATCTATCTATCTATCTATCTATCTATCTATCTATCTATCTATCTATCTATCTATCTATCTATCTATATGTCTCTATCTCTATCTATCTATCTAGTGACTCTCAGGGCGGCGTGGCCCCCTTTTATACCCTTCCTGGACGATGAAGATGTTCCTGCACATGAAGATGTTCCTACACAGCAGCCATTGAGGATGTTCCTACACAGCAGCCAATGAAAATGTTCCTACACAGCAGCCAGATTGTGACATCACAGAGCATCCCTGTGATGTCACAATCTGGCTGCTGTGTAAGAACATTTTCATTGGCTGCTGTGTAGGAACATCCTCAATGGCTGCTATGTAGGAACATCTTCATTGGCTGCTGTGTAGGAACAGTCTCATTGGCTGCTGTGTCTATCCATCTATCTATCTATCTATCTATCTATCTATCTATCTATCTATCTATCTATCTATCTATCTATCTATCTATCTATCTATCTATCTATCTATCTATCTATCTATCTATCTATCTATCTATCTATCTATATGTCTCTATCTCTATCTATCTATCTAGTGACTCTCAGGGCGGCGCGGCCCCCTTTTATACCCTTCCTGGACGGTGAAGATGTTCCTGCACATGAAGATGTTCCTACACAGCAGCCAGATTGTGACATCACAGAGCTTCCCTGTGATGTCACAATCTGGCTGCTGTGTAAGAACATTTTCATTGGCTGCTGTGTAGGAACATCCTCAATGGCTGCTGTGTTGGAACATCTTCATTGGCTGCTGTGTAGGAACAGTCTCATTGGCTGCTGTGTCTATCTATCTATCTATCTATCTATCTATCTATCTATCTATCTATCTATCTATCTATCTATCTATATGTCTCTATCTCTATCTATCTATCTAGTGACTCTCAGGGCGGCGTGGCCCCCTTTTATACCCTTCCTGGACGATGAAGATGTTCCTGCACATGAAGATGTTCCTACACAGCAGCCATTGAGGATGTTCCTACACAGCAGCCAATGAAAATGTTCCTACACAGCAGCCAGATTGTGACATCACAGAGCATCCCTGTGATGTCACAATCTGGCTGCTGTGTAAGAACATTTTCATTGGCTGCTGTGTAGGAACATCCTCAATGGCTGCTATGTAGGAACATCTTCATTGGCTGCTGTGTAGGAACAGTCTCATTGGCTGCTGTGTCTATCTATCTATCTATCTATCTATCTATCTATCTATCTATCTATCTATCTATCTATCTATCTATCTATCTATCTATCTATCTATCTATCTATCTATCTATCTATCTATCTATCTATCTATCTATATGTCTCTATCTCTATCTATCTATCTAGTGACTCTCAGGGCGGCGTGGCCCCCTTTTATACCCTTCCTGGACGATGAAGATGTTCCTGCACATGAAGATGTTCCTACACAGCAGCCATTGAGGATGTTCCTACACAGCAGCCAATGAAAATGTTCCTACACAGCAGCCAGATTGTGACATCACAGAGCATCCCTGTGATGTCACAATCTGGCTGCTGTGTAAGAACATTTTCATTGGCTGCTGTGTAGGAACATCCTCAATGGCTGCTATGTAGGAACATCTTCATTGGCTGCTGTGTAGGAACAGTCTCATTGGCTGCTGTGTCTATCTATCTATCTATCTATCTATCTATCTATCTATCTATCTATCTATCTATCTATCTATCTATCTATCTATCTATCTATCTATCTATCTATCTATCTATCTATCTATCTATCTATATGTCTCTATCTCTATCTATCTATCTAGTGACTCTCAGGGCGGCGCGGCCCCCTTTTATACCCTTCCTGGACGATGAAGATGTTCCTGCACATGAAGATGTTCCTACACAGCAGCCATTGAGGATGTTCCTACACAGCAGCCAATGAAAATGTTCCTACACAGCAGCCAGATTGTGACATCACAGAGCATCCCTGTGATGTCACAATCTGGCTGCTGTGTAGGAACATTTTCATTGGCTGCTGTGTAGGAACATCCTCAATGGCTGCTGTGTAGGAATATCTTCATTGGCTGCTGTGTAGGAACAGTCTCATTGGCTGCTGTGTCTATCTATCTATCTATCTATCTATCTATCTTTCTATATATCTATCTATCTATCTATCTATCTATATATCTATCTATCTATCTATCTATCTATCTATCTATATGTCTCTATCTCTATCTATCTATCTAGTGACTCTCAGGGCGGCGCGGCCCCCTTTTATACCCTTCCTGGACGATGAAGATGTTCCTGCACATGAAGATGTTCCTACACAGCAGCCATTGAGGATGTTCCTACACAGCAGCCAATGAAAATGTTCCTACACAGCAGCCAGATTGTGACATCACAGAGCATCCCTGTGATGTCACAATCTGGCTGCTGTGTAAGAACATTTTCATTGGCTGCTGTGTAGGAACATCCTCAATGGCTGCTGTGTAGGAACATCTTCATTGGCTGCTGTGTAGGAACAGTCTCATTGGCTGCTGTGTCTATCTATCTATCTATCTATCTATCTATCTATCTATCTATCTATCTATCTATCTATCTATCTATCTATATGTCTCTATCTCTATCTATCTATCTAGTGACTCTCAGGGCGGCGCGGCCCCCTTTTATACCCTTCCTGGACGATGAAGATGTTCCTGCACATGAAGATGTTCCTACACAGCAGCCATTGAGGATGTTCCTACACAGCAGCCAATGAAAATGTTCCTACACAGCAGCCAGATTGTGACATCACAGAGCATCCCTGTGATGTCACAATCTGGCTGCTGTGTAAGAACATTTTCATTGGCTGCTGTGTAGGAACATCCTCAATGGCTGCTGTGTAGGAACATCTTCATTGGCTGCTGTGTAGGAACAGTCTCATTGGCTGCTGTGTCTATCAATCTATCTATCTATCTATCTATCTATCTATCTATCTATCTATCTATCTATCTATCTATCTATCTATCTATCTATCTATCTATCTATCTATCTATCTATCTATCTATCTATCTATATGTCTCTATCTCTATCTATCTATCTAGTGACTCTCAGGGCGGCGCGGCCCCCTTTTATACCCTTCCTGGACGGTGAAGATGTTCCTGCACATGAAGATGTTCCTACACAGCAGCCAGATTGTGACATCACAGAGCTTCCCTGTGATGTCACAATCTGGCTGCTGTGTAAGAACATTTTCATTGGCTGCTGTGTAGGAACATCCTCAATGGCTGCTGTGTTGGAACATCTTCATTGGCTGCTGTGTAGGAACAGTCTCATTGGCTGCTGTGTCTATCTATCTATCTATCTATCTATCTATCTATCTATCTATCTATCTATCTATCTATATGTCTCTATCTCTATCTATCTATCTAGTGACTCTCAGGGCGGCGTGGCCCCCTTTTATACCCTTCCTGGACGATGAAGATGTTCCTGCACATGAAGATGTTCCTACACAGCAGCCATTGAGGATGTTCCTACACAGCAGCCAATGAAAATGTTCCTACACAGCAGCCAGATTGTGACATCACAGAGCATCCCTGTGATGTCACAATCTGGCTGCTGTGTAAGAACATTTTCATTGGCTGCTGTGTAGGAACATCCTCAATGGCTGCTATGTAGGAACATCTTCATTGGCTGCTGTGTAGGAACAGTCTCATTGGCTGCTGTGTCTATCTATCTATCTATCTATCTATCTATCTATCTATCTATCTATCTATCTATCTATCTATCTATCTATCTATCTATCTATCTATCTATCTATCTATCTATCTATCTATCTATCTATCTATCTATCTATCTATATGTCTCTATCTCTATCTATCTATCTAGTGACTCTCAGGGCGGCGCAGCCCCCTTTTATACCCTTCCTGGACGATGAAGATGTTCCTGCACATGAAGATGTTCCTACACAGCAGCCATTGAGGATGTTCCTACACAGCAGCCAATGAAAATGTTCCTACACAGCAGCCAGATTGTGACATCACAGAGCATCCCTGTGATGTCACAATCTGGCTGCTGTGTAGGAACATTTTCATTGGCTGCTGTGTAGGAACATCCTCAATGGCTGCTGTGTAGGAATATCTTCATTGGCTGCTGTGTAGGAACAGTCTCATTGGCTGCTGTGTCTATCTATCTATCTATCTATCTATCTATCTATCTATCTATCTATCTATCTATCTATCTATCTATATGTCTCTATCTCTATCTATCTATCTAGTGACTCTCAGGGCGGCGCGGCCCCCTTTTATACCCTTCCTGGACGATGAAGATGTTCCTGCACATGAAGATGTTCCTACACAGCAGCCATTGAGGATGTTCCTACACAGCAGCCAATGAAAATGTTCCTACACAGCAGCCAGATTGTGACATCACAGAGCATCCCTGTGATGTCACAATCTGGCTGCTGTGTAAGAACATTTTCATTGGCTGCTGTGTAGGAACATCCTCAATGGCTGATATGTAGGAACATCTTCATTGGCTGCTGTGTAGGAACAGTCTCATTGGCTGCTGTGTCTATCTATCTATCTATCTATCTATCTATCTATCTATCTATCTATCTATCTATCTATCTATCTATCTATCTATCTATCTATCTATCTATCTATCTATCTATCTATATGTCTCTATCTCTATCTATCTATCTAGTGACTCTCAGGGCGGCGCGGCCCCCTTTTATACCCTTCCTGGACGGTGAAGATGTTCCTGCACATGAAGATGTTCCTACACAGCAGCCAGATTGTGACATCACAGAGCTTCCCTGTGATGTCACAATCTGGCTGCTGTGTAAGAACATTTTCATTGGCTGCTGTGTAGGAACATCCTCAATGGCTGCTGTGTTGGAACATCTTCATTGGCTGCTGTGTAGGAACAGTCTCATTGGCTGCTGTGTCTATCTATCTATCTATCTATCTATCTATCTATCTATCTATCTATCTATCTATCTATCTATCTATCTATCTATCTATCTATCTATCTATCTATCTATCTATCTACCTATCTATATGTCTCTATCTCTATCTATCTATCTAGTGACTCTCAGGGCGGCGTGGCCCCCTTTTATACCCTTCCTGGACGATGAAGATGTTCCTGCACATGAAGATGTTCCTACACAGCAGCCATTGAGGATGTTCCTACACAGCAGCCAATGAAAATGTTCCTACACAGCAGCCAGATTGTGACATCACAGAGCATCCCTGTGATGTCACAATCTGGCTGCTGTGTAAGAACATTTTCATTGGCTGCTGTGTAGGAACATCCTCAATGGCTGCTATGTAGGAACATCTTCATTGGCTGCTGTGTAGGAACAGTCTCATTGGCTGCTGTGTCTATCTATCCATCTATCTATCTATCTATCTATCTATCTATCTATCTATCTATCTATCTATCTATCTATCTATCTATCTATCTATCTATCTATATGTCTCTATCTCTATCTATCTATCTAGTGACTCTCAGGGCGGCGCGGCCCCCTTTTATACCCTTCCTGGACGATGAAGATGTTCCTGCACATGAAGATGTTCCTACACAGCAGCCATTGAGGATGTTCCTACACAGCAGCCAATGAAAATGTTCCTACACAGCAGCCAGATTGTGACATCACAGAGCATCCCTGTGATGTCACAATCTGGCTGCTGTGTAGGAACATTTTCATTGGCTGCTGTGTAGGAACATCCTCAATGGCTGCTGTGTAGGAATATCTTCATTGGCTGCTGTGTAGGAACAGTCTCATTGGCTGCTGTGTCTATCTATCTATCTATCTATCTATCTATCTATCTATCTATATGTCTCTATCTCTATCTATCTATCTATCTAGTGACTCTCAGGGCGGCGCGGCCCCCTTTTATACCCTTCCTGGACGATGAAGATGTTCCTGCACATGAAGATGTTCCTACACAGCAGCCATTGAGGATGTTCCTACACAGCAGCCAATGAAAATGTTCCTACACAGCAGCCAGATTGTGACATCACAGAGCATCCCTGTGATGTCACAATCTGGCTGCTGTGTAGGAACATTTTCATTGGCTGCTGTGTAGGAACATCCTCAATGGCTGCTGTGTAGGAATATCTTCATTGGCTGCTGTGTAGGAACAGTCTCATTGGCTGCTGTGTCTATCTATCTATCTATCTATCTATCTATCTATCTATCTATCTATCTATCTATCTATCTATCTATCTATCTATCTATCTATCTATCTATCTATCTATATGTCTCTATCTCTATCTATCTATCTAGTGACTCTCAGGGCGGCGCGGCCCCCTTTTATACCCTTCCTGGACGATGAAGATGTTCCTGCACATGAAGATGTTCCTACACAGCAGCCATTGAGGATGTTCCTACACAGCAGCCAATGAAAATGTTCCTACACAGCAGCCAGATTGTGACATCACAGAGCATCCCTGTGATGTCACAATCTGGCTGCTGTGTAAGAACATTTTCATTGGCTGCTGTGTAGGAACATCCTCAATGGCTGCTGTGTAGGAACATCTTCATTGGCTGCTGTGTAGGAACAGTCTCATTGGCTGCTGTGTCTATCTATCTATCTATCTATCTATCTATCTATCTATCTATATGTCTCTATCTCTATCTATCTATCTAGTGACTCTCAGGGCGGCGCGGCCCCCTTTTATACCCTTCCTGGACGATGAAGATGTTCCTGCACATGAAGATGTTCCTACACAGCAGCCATTGAGGATGTTCCTACACAGCAGCCAATGAAAATGTTCCTACACAGCAGCCAGATTGTGACATCACAGAGCATCCCTGTGATGTCACAATCTGGCTGCTGTGTAGGAACATTTTCATTGGCTGCTGTGTAGGAACATCCTCAATGGCTGCTGTGTAGGAATATCTTCATTGGCTGCTGTGTAGGAACAGTCTCATTGGCTGCTGTGTCTATCTATCTATCTATCTATCTATCTATCTATCTATCTATCTATCTATCTATCTATCTATCTATCTATCTATCTATCTATCTATCTATATGTCTCTATCTCTATCTATCTATCTAGTGACTCTCAGGGCGGCGCGGCCCCCTTTTATACCCTTCCTGGACGATGAAGATGTTCCTGCACATGAAGATGTTCCTACACAGCAGCCATTGAGGATGTTCCTACACAGCAGCCAATGAAAATGTTCCTACACAGCAGCCAGATTGTGACATCACAGAGCATCCCTGTGATGTCACAATCTGGCTGCTGTGTAAGAACATTTTCATTGGCTGCTGTGTAGGAACATCCTCAATGGCTGCTGTGTAGGAACATCTTCATTGGCTGCTGTGTAGGAACAGTCTCATTGGCTGCTGTGTCTATCAATCTATCTATCTATCTATCTATCTATCTATCTATCTATCTATCTATCTATCTATCTATCTATCTATCTATCTATCTATCTATCTATCTATCTATCTATCTATCTATCTATATGTCTCTATCTCTATCTATCTATCTAGTGACTCTCAGGGCGGCGCGGCCCCCTTTTATACCCTTCCTGGACGGTGAAGATGTTCCTGCACATGAAGATGTTCCTACACAGCAGCCAGATTGTGACATCACAGAGCTTCCCTGTGATGTCACAATCTGGCTGCTGTGTAAGAACATTTTCATTGGCTGCTGTGTAGGAACATCCTCAATGGCTGCTGTGTTGGAACATCTTCATTGGCTGCTGTGTAGGAACAGTCTCATTGGCTGCTGTGTCTATCTATCTATCTATCTATCTATCTATATATCTATCTATCTATCTATCTATCTATCTATCTATCTATCTATCTATCTATCTATCTATCTATCTATCTATCTATCTATCTATCTATCTATCTATCTATATGTCTCTATCTCTATCTATCTATCTAGTGACTCTCAGGGCGGCGTGGCCCCCTTTTATACCCTTCCTGGACGATGAAGATGTTCCTGCACATGAAGATGTTCCTACACAGCAGCCATTGAGGATGTTCCTACACAGCAGCCAATGAAAATGTTCCTACACAGCAGCCAGATTGTGACATCACAGAGCATCCCTGTGATGTCACAATCTGGCTGCTGTGTAAGAACATTTTCATTGGCTGCTGTGTAGGAACATCCTCAATGGCTGCTATGTAGGAACATCTTCATTGGCTGCTGTGTAGGAACAGTCTCATTGGCTGCTGTGTCTATCTATCTATCTATCTATCTATCTATCTATCTATCTATCTATCTATCTATCTATCTATCTATCTATCTATCTATCTATCTATCTATCTATCTATATGTCTCTATCTCTATCTATCTATCTAGTGACTCTCAGGGCGGCGTGGCCCCCTTTTATACCCTTCCTGGACGATGAAGATGTTCCTGCACATGAAGATGTTCCTACACAGCAGCCATTGAGGATGTTCCTACACAGCAGCCAATGAAAATGTTCCTACACAGCAGCCAGATTGTGACATCACAGAGCATCCCTGTGATGTCACAATCTGGCTGCTGTGTAAGAACATTTTCATTGGCTGCTGTGTAGGAACATCCTCAATGGCTGCTATGTAGGAACATCTTCATTGGCTGCTGTGTAGGAACAGTCTCATTGGCTGCTGTGTCTATCTATCCATCTATCTATCTATCTATCTATCTATCTATCTATCTATCTATCTATCTATCTATCTATCTATCTATCTATCTATCTATCTATCTATCTATATGTCTCTATCTCTATCTATCTATCTAGTGACTCTCAGGGCGGCGCGGCCCCCTTTTATACCCTTCCTGGACGATGAAGATGTTCCTGCACATGAAGATGTTCCTACACAGCAGCCATTGAGGATGTTCCTACACAGCAGCCAATGAAAATGTTCCTACACAGCAGCCAGATTGTGACATCACAGAGCATCCCTGTGATGTCACAATCTGGCTGCTGTGTAGGAACATTTTCATTGGCTGCTGTGTAGGAACATCCTCAATGGCTGCTGTGTAGGAATATCTTCATTGGCTGCTGTGTAGGAACAGTCTCATTGGCTGCTGTGTCTATCTATCTATCTATCTATCTATCTATCTATCTATCTATATGTCTCTATCTCTATCTATCTATCTAGTGACTCTCAGGGCGGCGCGGCCCCCTTTTATACCCTTCCTGGACGATGAAGATGTTCCTGCACATGAAGATGTTCCTACACAGCAGCCATTGAGGATGTTCCTACACAGCAGCCAATGAAAATGTTCCTACACAGCAGCCAGATTGTGACATCACAGAGCATCCCTGTGATGTCACAATCTGGCTGCTGTGTAGGAACATTTTCATTGGCTGCTGTGTAGGAACATCCTCAATGGCTGCTGTGTAGGAATATCTTCATTGGCTGCTGTGTAGGAACAGTCTCATTGGCTGCTGTGTCTATCTATCTATCTATCTATCTATCTATCTATCTATCTATCTATCTATCTATCTATCTATCTATCTATCTATCTATCTATCTATCTATCTATCTATCTATATGTCTCTATCTCTATCTATCTATCTAGTGACTCTCAGGGCGGCGCGGCCCCCTTTTATACCCTTCCTGGACGATGAAGATGTTCCTGCACATGAAGATGTTCCTACACAGCAGCCATTGAGGATGTTCCTACACAGCAGCCAATGAAAATGTTCCTACACAGCAGCCAGATTGTGACATCACAGAGCATCCCTGTGATGTCACAATCTGGCTGCTGTGTAAGAACATTTTCATTGGCTGCTGTGTAGGAACATCCTCAATGGCTGCTGTGTAGGAACATCTTCATTGGCTGCTGTGTAGGAACAGTCTCATTGGCTGCTGTGTCTATCTATCTATCTATCTATCTATCTATCTATCTATCTATCTATCTATCTATATGTCTCTATCTCTATCTATCTATCTAGTGACTCTCAGGGCGGCGCGGCCCCCTTTTATACCCTTCCTGGACGATGAAGATGTTCCTGCACATGAAGATGTTCCTACACAGCAGCCATTGAGGATGTTCCTACACAGCAGCCAATGAAAATGTTCCTACACAGCAGCCAGATTGTGACATCACAGAGCATCCCTGTGATGTCACAATCTGGCTGCTGTGTAGGAACATTTTCATTGGCTGCTGTGTAGGAACATCCTCAATGGCTGCTGTGTAGGAATATCTTCATTGGCTGCTGTGTAGGAACAGTCTCATTGGCTGCTGTGTCTATCTATCTATCTATCTATCTATCTATCTATCTATCTATCTATCTATCTATCTATCTATCTATCTATCTATCTATCTATCTATCTATCTATCTATCTATCTATATGTCTCTATCTCTATCTATCTATCTAGTGACTCTCAGGGCGGCGCGGCCCCCTTTTATACCCTTCCTGGACGGTGAAGATGTTCCTGCACATGAAGATGTTCCTACACAGCAGCCAGATTGTGACATCACAGAGCTTCCCTGTGATGTCACAATCTGGCTGCTGTGTAAGAACATTTTCATTGGCTGCTGTGTAGGAACATCCTCAATGGCTGCTGTGTTGGAACATCTTCATTGGCTGCTGTGTAGGAACAGTCTCATTGGCTGCTGTGTCTATCTATCTATCTATCTATCTATATATATATCTATCTATCTATCTATCTATCTATCTATCTATCTATCTATCTATCTATCTATCTATCTATCTATCTATCTATCTATCTATCTATCTATCTATCTATATGTCTCTATCTCTATCTATCTATCTAGTGACTCTCAGGGCGGCGTGGCCCCCTTTTATACCCTTCCTGGACGATGAAGATGTTCCTGCACATGAAGATGTTCCTACACAGCAGCCATTGAGGATGTTCCTACACAGCAGCCAATGAAAATGTTCCTACACAGCAGCCAGATTGTGACATCACAGAGCATCCCTGTGATGTCACAATCTGGCTGCTGTGTAAGAACATTTTCATTGGCTGCTGTGTAGGAACATCCTCAATGGCTGCTATGTAGGAACATCTTCATTGGCTGCTGTGTAGGAACAGTCTCATTGGCTGCTGTGTCTATCTATCTATCTATCTATCTATCTATCTATCTATCTATCTATCTATCTATCTATCTATCTATCTATCTATCTATCTATCTATCTATATGTCTCTATCTCTATCTATCTATCTAGTGACTCTCAGGGCGGCGTGGCCCCCTTTTATACCCTTCCTGGACGATGAAGATGTTCCTGCACATGAAGATGTTCCTACACAGCAGCCATTGAGGATGTTCCTACACAGCAGCCAATGAAAATGTTCCTACACAGCAGCCAGATTGTGACATCACAGAGCATCCCTGTGATGTCACAATCTGGCTGCTGTGTAAGAACATTTTCATTGGCTGCTGTGTAGGAACATCCTCAATGGCTGCTATGTAGGAACATCTTCATTGGCTGCTGTGTAGGAACAGTCTCATTGGCTGCTGTGTCTATCTATCCATCTATCTATCTATCTATCTATCTATCTATCTATCTATCTATCTATCTATCTATCTATCTATCTATCTATCTATCTATATGTCTCTATCTCTATCTATCTATCTAGTGACTCTCAGGGCGGCGCGGCCCCCTTTTATACCCTTCCTGGACGATGAAGATGTTCCTGCACATGAAGATGTTCCTACACAGCAGCCATTGAGGATGTTCCTACACAGCAGCCAATGAAAATGTTCCTACACAGCAGCCAGATTGTGACATCACAGAGCATCCCTGTGATGTCACAATCTGGCTGCTGTGTAGGAACATTTTCATTGGCTGCTGTGTAGGAACATCCTCAATGGCTGCTGTGTAGGAATATCTTCATTGGCTGCTGTGTAGGAACAGTCTCATTGGCTGCTGTGTCTATCTATCTATCTATCTATCTATCTATCTATCTATCTATATGTCTCTATCTCTATCTATCTATCTAGTGACTCTCAGGGCGGCGCGGCCCCCTTTTATACCCTTCCTGGACGATGAAGATGTTCCTGCACATGAAGATGTTCCTACACAGCAGCCATTGAGGATGTTCCTACACAGCAGCCAATGAAAATGTTCCTACACAGCAGCCAGATTGTGACATCACAGAGCATCCCTGTGATGTCACAATCTGGCTGCTGTGTAGGAACATTTTCATTGGCTGCTGTGTAGGAACATCCTCAATGGCTGCTGTGTAGGAATATCTTCATTGGCTGCTGTGTAGGAACAGTCTCATTGGCTGCTGTGTCTATCTATCTATCTATCTATCTATCTATCTATCTATCTATCTATCTATCTATCTATCTATCTATCTATCTATATGTCTCTATCTCTATCTATCTATCTAGTGACTCTCAGGGCGGCGCGGCCCCCTTTTATACCCTTCCTGGACGATGAAGATGTTCCTGCACATGAAGATGTTCCTACACAGCAGCCATTGAGGATGTTCCTACACAGCAGCCAATGAAAATGTTCCTACACAGCAGCCAGATTGTGACATCACAGAGCATCCCTGTGATGTCACAATCTGGCTGCTGTGTAAGAACATTTTCATTGGCTGCTGTGTAGGAACATCCTCAATGGCTGCTGTGTAGGAACATCTTCATTGGCTGCTGTGTAGGAACAGTCTCATTGGCTGCTGTGTCTATCTATCTATCTATCTATCTATCTATCTATCTATCTATCTATCTATCTATCTATATGTCTCTATCTCTATCTATCTATCTAGTGACTCTCAGGGCGGCGCGGCCCCCTTTTATACCCTTCCTGGACGATGAAGATGTTCCTGCACATGAAGATGTTCCTACACAGCAGCCATTGAGGATGTTCCTACACAGCAGCCAATGAAAATGTTCCTACACAGCAGCCAGATTGTGACATCACAGAGCATCCCTGTGATGTCACAATCTGGCTGCTGTGTAGGAACATTTTCATTGGCTGCTGTGTAGGAACATCCTCAATGGCTGCTGTGTAGGAATATCTTCATTGGCTGCTGTGTAGGAACAGTCTCATTGGCTGCTGTGTCTATCTATCTATCTATCTATCTATCTATCTATCTATCTATCTATCTATCTATCTATCTATCTATCTATCTATCTATCTATCTATCTATATGTCTCTATCTCTATCTATCTATCTAGTGACTCTCAGGGCGGCGCGGCCCCCTTTTATACCCTTCCTGGACGATGAAGATGTTCCTGCACATGAAGATGTTCCTACACAGCAGCCATTGAGGATGTTCCTACACAGCAGCCAATGAAAATGTTCCTACACAGCAGCCAGATTGTGACATCACAGAGCATCCCTGTGATGTCACAATCTGGCTGCTGTGTAAGAACATTTTCATTGGCTGCTGTGTAGGAACATCCTCAATGGCTGCTGTGTAGGAACATCTTCATTGGCTGCTGTGTAGGAACAGTCTCATTGGCTGCTGTGTCTATCAATCTATCTATCTATCTATCTATCTATCTATCTATCTATCTATCTATCTATCTATCTATCTATCTATCTATCTATCTATCTATCTATCTATCTATCTATATGTCTCTATCTCTATCTATCTATCTAGTGACTCTCAGGGCGGCGCGGCCCCCTTTTATACCCTTCCTGGACGGTGAAGATGTTCCTGCACATGAAGATGTTCCTACACAGCAGCCAGATTGTGACATCACAGAGCTTCCCTGTGATGTCACAATCTGGCTGCTGTGTAAGAACATTTTCATTGGCTGCTGTGTAGGAACATCCTCAATGGCTGCTGTGTTGGAACATCTTCATTGGCTGCTGTGTAGGAACAGTCTCATTGGCTGCTGTGTCTATCTATCTATCTATCTATCTATCTATATATATATCTATCTATCTATCTATCTATCTATCTATCTATCTATCTATCTATCTATCTATCTATCTATCTATCTATCTATCTATCTATCTATCTATCTATCTATCTATATGTCTCTATCTCTATCTATCTATCTAGTGACTCTCAGGGCGGCGTGGCCCCCTTTTATACCCTTCCTGGACGATGAAGATGTTCCTGCACATGAAGATGTTCCTACACAGCAGCCATTGAGGATGTTCCTACACAGCAGCCAATGAAAATGTTCCTACACAGCAGCCAGATTGTGACATCACAGAGCATCCCTGTGATGTCACAATCTGGCTGCTGTGTAAGAACATTTTCATTGGCTGCTGTGTAGGAACATCCTCAATGGCTGCTATGTAGGAACATCTTCATTGGCTGCTGTGTAGGAACAGTCTCATTGGCTGCTGTGTCTATCTATCTATCTATCTATCTATCTATCTATCTATCTATCTATCTATCTATCTATCTATCTATCTATCTATCTATCTATCTATCTATCTATCTATCTATCTATCTATATGTCTCTATCTCTATCTATCTATCTAGTGACTCTCAGGGCGGCGCAGCCCCCTTTTATACCCTTCCTGGACAATGAAGATGTTCCTGCACATGAAGATGTTCCTACACAGCAGCCATTGAGGATGTTCCTACACAGCAGCCAATGAAAATGTTCCTACACAGCAGCCAGATTGTGACATCACAGAGCATCCCTGTGATGTCACAATCTGGCTGCTGTGTAGGAACATTTTCATTGGCTGCTGTGTAGGAACATCCTCAATGGCTGCTGTGTAGGAATATCTTCATTGGCTGCTGTGTAGGAACAGTCTCATTGGCTGCTGTGTCTATCTATCTATCTATCTATCTATCTATCTATCTATCTATCTATCTATCTATCTATCTATCTATCTATCTATCTATCTATCTATCTATCTATCTATATGTCTCTATCTCTATCTATCTATCTAGTGACTCTCAGGGCGGCGCGGCCCCCTTTTATACCCTTCCTGGACGATGAAGATGTTCCTGCACATGAAGATGTTCCTACACAGCAGCCATTGAGGATGTTCCTACACAGCAGCCAATGAAAATGTTCCTACACAGCAGCCAGATTGTGACATCACAGAGCATCCCTGTGATGTCACAATCTGGCTGCTGTGTAAGAACATTTTCATTGGCTGCTGTGTAGGAACATCCTCAATGGCTGATATGTAGGAACATCTTCATTGGCTGCTGTGTAGGAACAGTCTCATTGGCTGCTGTGTCTATCTATCTATCTATCTATCTATCTATCTATCTATCTATCTATCTATCTATCTATCTATCTATCTATCTATCTATCTATCTATCTATCTATCTATCTATCTATCTATCTATATGTCTCTATCTCTATCTATCTATCTAGTGACTCTCAGGGCGGCGCGGCCCCCTTTTATACCCTTCCTGGACGGTGAAGATGTTCCTGCACATGAAGATGTTCCTACACAGCAGCCAGATTGTGACATCACAGAGCTTCCCTGTGATGTCACAATCTGGCTGCTGTGTAAGAACATTTTCATTGGCTGCTGTGTAGGAACATCCTCAATGGCTGCTGTGTTGGAACATCTTCATTGGCTGCTGTGTAGGAACAGTCTCATTGGCTGCTGTGTCTATCTATCTATCTATCTATCTATCTATCTATCTATCTATCTATCTATCTATCTATCTATCTATCTATCTATCTATCTATCTACCTATCTATATGTCTCTATCTCTATCTATCTATCTAGTGACTCTCAGGGCGGCGTGGCCCCCTTTTATACCCTTCCTGGACGATGAAGATGTTCCTGCACATGAAGATGTTCCTACACAGCAGCCATTGAGGATGTTCCTACACAGCAGCCAATGAAAATGTTCCTACACAGCAGCCAGATTGTGACATCACAGAGCATCCCTGTGATGTCACAATCTGGCTGCTGTGTAAGAACATTTTCATTGGCTGCTGTGTAGGAACATCCTCAATGGCTGCTATGTAGGAACATCTTCATTGGCTGCTGTGTAGGAACAGTCTCATTGGCTGCTGTGTCTATCTATCCACCTATCTATCTATCTATCTATCTATCTATCTATCTATCTATCTATCTATCTATCTATCTATCTATCTATCTATCTATCTATCTATCTATATGTCTCTATCTCTATCTAT
>NW_028175636.1:0-12500 GCF_949987555.1 Borostomias antarcticus
GAGCCAGAGGTCAAAGTTCAAAAAGTTGCCATCCCTGTACAGTGCAGAGAGAGAGGGGGATAGTGGGAACTATGTGTGTTTTCACTAGAGCTACACTCTACCCTCTAGCTGACCCTGTATTATTGATCCTTTTACAGCCCTTAATAAGGACTCTGAGCTCTGCTGCTCTGGGCTACAGGGTTACACTGCTCTGCTCTGCTCTACTGTACTTACTGTCTGTACATTAGCACCTGAATGAGAGGCCCAGCAGAGTCAGGAGACTCCCAGCAGTAGACGGTGTGATGGCTTATAAGGTTAACACAGTATACATGGAGTTCACTGGAGGATCTACTGTATTATACAACAGGCAGTTCCAACCGCGCGTTGGGATTGGCCAAGACGCTTTCGCAGCCGTGCCAACAACCACAATATACCAACGGGGAAATCACGGGTAAGAGTTTCACTCTGTAAACGCTGTCAGCTGGCGTGAAGTTGCCCATAGCAACAGTAAACAATGGAGAACTATTTGGGTTTGAGGAGGGCTGAAAGTGCAACGCAATTTAGCGAAATTGAACACTACTGCCCCATATTGTTTTTGTTAAATTTAAATTTAACGGCAGTGCGGTGCTGTTGTATAAAAGCAATAACACGCTGGAGGTCGGGCTTGATCGTGGCTATTGGCAGAGCGGCCGCACCCCGTAACCACCATAACGCACGACCTCGAGTGTTATTGCTTAAGTTTAGGATATGCAGTACTGTATGATATATGTCGTAAAGGATGTACTGTATCAGCTTACTGTAGTTTAATACTAAGCTTATACTAGGGGGCGGCACGTAGCTCGGGAGGTAGAGCGGCCGGCTGGGGATCGCAAGGTCCCCGGTTCGATCCCAGCTCCTGACGTGTCCTTGAGTACACGGTGGCATAGTACCTAGTACTGTCGCCTCACAGCGAGAAGGTCTCCGGGCCTTTCTGTGCTGAGTTTGCATGTTCTTCCTGTGTTCACAAGGGTTTCCTCCCAAAGAGCCCAATATGAAAAACATGCAGAAGAACAGATGCTCTTTAGTCCGGTCCCTGACCCTGGCTCTTGGACTTGGTCCCCGGGCGCCATGAACGATTGCTGCCCACTGCTCCTGTCTGCCCCTGGAGGAGGACCGCTTGGATGGGAGAAATGCAGGGAACAATTTCCACCGGTGACCCCTGAAAGGTGTGTGTGTGTGTCATGTCGCCGCTCACTCTGTAATGTGTGTGTGTGTCACTGTGTGGCGGAATAACGGAAGACGTTGGGTATTATATCTCATCCAGAAGGCGTTGGGTATTATATTTGATCCAGAAAGCTTTGGGTATTGTATTTGATCTGGAAGGCGTTGGGTATTGTATTTGATCCGGAAGGTGTTGGGTATTGTATTTGATCCAGAAGGCGTTGGGTGTTGTATTTGATCCAGAAGGTGTTGGGTATTGTATTTGATCCAGAAGGCGTTGGGTATTGTATTTGATCCAGAAGGCGTTGGGTATAGTAATTGATCCACCAGGTGTTGGGTATTTGATCCAGAAGGCGTTGGGTATTGTATTTGATCCAGAAGGCTTTGGGTATTGTATTTGATCCAGAAGGCGTTGGGTATTGTATTTGATCCACCAGGCGTTGGGTATTGTATTTGATCCAGAAGGCATTGGGTATTGTATTTGATCCAGAAGGCGTTGGGTATTGTATTTGATCCGGAAGGCGTTGGGTATTGTATTTGATCCAGAAGGCGTTGGGTATTGTATTTGATCCACCAGGCGTTGGGTATTGTATTTGATCCAGAAGGCGTTGGGTATTGTATTTGATCCGGAAGGCGTTGGGTATTGTATTTGATCCAGAAGGCGTTGGGTATTGTATTTGATCCAGAAGGCGTTGGGTATTGTATTTAATCTGGAAGGCGTTGGGTGTTGTATTTAATCTGGAAGGCGTTGGGTGTTGTATTTGATTCAGAAGGCGTTGGGTATTGTATTTGATCCACCAGGCGTTGGGTATTGTATTTGATCCAGAAGGCGTTGGGTACTGTATTTGATCCAGAAGGCGTTGGGTATTGTATTTGATCCAGAAGGCGTTGGGTATTGTATTTGATCCAGAAGGCGTTGGGTATTGTATTTGATCCAGAAGGCGTTGGGTATTGTATTTGATCCAGAAGGCGTTGGGTATTGTATTTAATCTGGAAGGCGTTGGGTGTTGTATTTAATCTGGAAGGCGTTGGGTATTGTATTTGATCCAGAAGGCGTTGGGTATTGTATTTGATCCGGAAGGCGTTGGGTATTGTATTTGATCCAGAAGGCGTTGGGTATTGTATTTGATCCAGAAGGCGTTGGGTATTGTATTTAATCTGGAAGGCGTTGGGTGTTGTATTTAATCTGGAAGGCGTTGGGTGTTGTATTTGATTCAGAAGGCGTTGGGTATTGTATTTGATCCAGAAGGCGTTGGGTATTGTATTTGATCTGGAAGGCGTTGGGTATTGTATTTGATCCAGAAGGCGTTGGGTACTGTATTTGATCCAGAAGGCGTTGGGTATTGTATTTGATCCAGAAAGCGTTGGGTATTGTATTTGATCCAGAAGGTGTTGGGTATTCTATTTGAGCATATATATGTATATATACCATAATGCCAGCTTGAGTCCCATCACCTCCCAGGATTATATGACAGCACCTCACATACAGGAACAATTTAGGAGATTTTCTTCCCTCTGAGAAAATGCATGAGCTCACAGTCCTCAGAGAGACTGGACATGAACAGTCGCTCGACCTTTGAACTTTCTTCATTCAGCATTTCATATGGGAGAAATCTACTGTACAGGCTCCAGCTTAACATAATCCAGTCCAGACCGCGCGTGTGTGTGTGTGTGTGTGTGTGTGTGTGTGTGTGTGTGTGTGTGCGTGCGCGGCCAGGCGGGCGTGTGTGAAATGTACCCCTTCAAATTTATCACAGTCATTTATCAGGCTCTGTGGAGAATTGCCCTTAAGCGCAGCTCTCTAAGTTATTACAGCCCCAGTTAAGGGTTTGCAGAGTGCTATGGCTGCTGATCTAAGATCAGCCAGTCCCAGGGGACCGCCACAGGGCTGTATCCCCCTGACTGCTGGACGAGACAGACCCCAGATCAGCAGAGATGGAGATACTGGACTTAGAACAAGGCCCAGCAGGGGTTCTTAGAGTGGAACACTAAAGCACTACTGTCACTTAAATCCCACAGAGATATATAAATAGTGGACAGTGGTTGTGTCTGTTATTGCGGGACGAGGTCCAGAACGACAGACGCTATTAACTTTCCCGTGCCCTTAGGGCACTGCGCGGTACTCCGGTGTGTCACTTCCTGTTTGACATGCAGACTGGACGTCACACACTCACTCATCCCCTAAGCATGTTGTACTATTCCATTGCAGCCGTTTCTCCTCTTCAGAGTCAACTTCACGTAGCGTAATGTGTTTCTCCAGTAATTAAACCGGACCCAGACCTGTCTCTCGAGGGGATTTGTCTGCTATCGTCGCTGGGTGTTTGTGGGCACTGCAGGGTCTTACCTCAGTAAACAGGTCCTCAGAGAACCAGGAACAAGCAGGGCTCGGCTGAACACAGGCCAGAGCAGAGCAACTGTGGCTGGGACAGAGGAGCCCTCTCACTGCTAGTGTGTGTGTGTGTGTGTGTGTGTGTGTGTGTGTGTGTGTGTGTGTGTGTGTGTGTGTGTGTGTGTGTGTGTGTGTGTGTGTGTGTGTGTGTGTGTGTGTGTGTGTGTGTGTGATGAACATACCCACGACGAGGACATACCGCGCCGCCACGTCTCGGGCCGCAACCCAAGGGTCAGGTTCTCTGATAGCGAAACACACAGATACGAGGCACATGCTGATCATACTGGAGGGGAGAGAACGTTGTCACTGAACACTTTCTCTCTCCACGCCTGTAGAGACAAAACGGTTCTGCACACTTGAATGAATGAATGAAACTTTTATTTAATATGGACATCACAATTCCATTGGAACAGTCACAGTGGACAGACCAGATGCATTGCTTAAGTGTTTGTAGCACAAGTGCTAATTTTCAACACCAGTCCATAGGAGGCTTTTCTAAAAGATAATAAATAGAATAAAATATGCAGTATGAAACCAAACAGTAAATGGACTGCACTTATATAGCGCTTTTCCACCTTAGCGGCACTCAAAGCGCTTTACAATGGCCTCTCATTCACCCATTCGGCGGTAGCTGCCATGCAAGGTGCTAACCTGCTCATTGGGAGCAATTTGGGGTTAGGTGTTTTGCTCAAGGACACTTCGACATGTGGACAGTCGGAGCTGGGATTTGAACCACTGACCCTTCGATCATTGACCGACCCGCTCTACCAACTGAGCTACAGCCGCCCCACAGTATACATACATCACTTAGGAACATACAAGTATCATTTATTAGCCAAGCTTTCGGTCTATGACATCAGGGTATACATAAAACAAACACCACAGTGATCCTCATTTATAGGGGATAATCAGTCAACTGCATGTACAACTGTGCTGTCTCAGGCCTAATGATTCCACCTGTGTGGTATTCACTCTGCTACAATGGACAGTGTAGTTATTCTCAAGCACTTAGATGTAAAGTCAGATAGACATACAACTGAATGTACAATTCACATCAAGTACCTTTTCTACAGCACAAATCAAGTGTGTACAGAAACAAATCACAGTGTGTCAAAACAACCAGAAAAATAAATCAAATCAACAATAATCTTTTTAAATATTATTTAAAGGGGTAAGAGAACTACACAAACATCAGGAGAGCCGTCATAAACTCTAGTTCCTAAAGCCCAAAATGATCAGATAAAGTAGGATGATTAACATTATAACATGCCGCTCATATCAAAATCACATTTAAACCCATGGGGTGTAGGGAGCCTAATATATGAATACAGAAGAGTTCCCTTTGGCATAGCCTTTTATCAATATCACCTCCTTTTGGTAGTTCTACTTACTTCTTCTTCTTCTTCTTCTTCGTGAGGGTTAGGTGTTGTGTTCTCCTCTCCTCCCCAGGCTCGGGGCCGAGGGGCTATCCTTTTACCACCCCGAGCCTGGGTGAGGGGGTCACCCGGGATATATATCTGGGCACACCTCCAGGAGCCATGTCACCGTATCGTCAGGCCATGCATTCTCCTCTTGGCAGTTTTACGTGCTCAATACCCTGAAAGCTTTAGGAGGACGCGGGGTGAGAGCGGGCCGTAAGGAGACAGGCAGTTAGGATCAGCACGTCTTATGGAATTTTTGTTTTTGCCAATACTATAAATAGCTAACTACGTGTGGTTTTACCAACATATACCTTGTCACAGGGACATCTATGTATAAATAACGTTCTTGGTGTTGCATGTGATGAAACCCCTCACCGGGAAGCATTTCCCAGATCTGGGATGTTTGAAGTCAAAATCTTAATGGGTGTTGCTGCATTGGGCACAATGGATGGATGGATAGTTGGTGTTTCTCAGAGGTGCCAAGAGGGTCTGTTTAGGGTCTGTTTGTATGTTAGCCTAACCACTTTGTTATGGAGGTTAGGCCTCCGTCTATGCACAGACAATGGTGGGTCCTTGAATTTACAGTATTATTAAGTGATGGGTCATTAGCAATTACAGTAGATGCCATTGTTTCATGATAGTGCTTTTAATCATACAGTATAAACTTTAGGAGTTTAGGTATTGATGCCTGAGACAGAACACTTCTTATCCTTTTTAACACTTTATTTCTTTCTTTCTTTCTCTTTCTTTCTCCCTTTCTCTTTCTTTCTTTCTTTCTTTCTTTTTTTAACACTCTTTCTTTTGCTACTATTCTCTCCACGCATGTAAAATAAATATATTGGGAACACCAACAGCCTGCTCAAGTTCTCACTAAGGCTGATTCCAAAGGAAGGTTGGATTCATTTCTGCGCAGAGAGGCAGGACTCTTGGTTAGGAGCTGTCCGTCTGTCAGCAGTCAGAACCACACCCTCCTGGAAGTCAGCAGTCAGAACCACACCATCCTGGAAGTCAGCGGTCAGAACCACACCCTCCTGGAAGTCAGCAGTCAGAACCACACCCTCCTGGAAGTCAGCGGTCAGAACCACACCCTCCTGGAAGTCAGCGGTCAGACTCCTCCCTGTCTCCCTGTCACGGTCAAAAAGGGTGGCGGACCAGCGTTTCTTCATGTCTTCATTAAGGACACTGCGGCATGAACCAGTGTTGCATGTGTAGTGATGCCTGTAGACCACGCTTGGTGAATTATTCGGTGTGAATGAAGGGAAAAGAGAAAATAAGCAAGGAGAACAGAGAGAGAGAGAGAGAGAGAGGGAGAGAGACAGAGGCGGATAGAGAGGGAGAGGGATGGAGAGGTAGAGCGACAGACAACAGAAGATGCTCGGGTCCGCGTCTCTATGATCTGTTCCCCCTGCGATTGGGGCCGCTCCATGTCTGATTTCCCCGTCCTTTGCAGACCAGCCCGATATCACGGCTAAACATAGAACAGACAAGTTGGTACACCTTGTTAAAAGTGTCTATGCTACGTTTGAGCCTTGCTCGAGCGTAGAATATGCCCGTGCTCGAGCGTAGAATAAAAAAAGCATTTCTATGTGCCAGTTGTCCACATACCACGCATGCGAGGAAGCACTCGGGCAACGAGCATTGAACAATTCCCCTGCGCGTGTTAGCTAGCTAGTAACATTAACTAGCGTTACAATACGAGCTAGCTAACGCTAGCTAATGCAAACAGTAGCTATAAGAACAGTAGCTAACGCTAGCTAATGCAAACAGTAGCTATAAGAACAGTAGCTAACGCTAGCTAATAATGATGATGTTGAATGTGAGCTAGTTGGCTAGCTAGTAGTGTTGTTTGTTAGTTGCTTGTAAAACGTTGTTTGCTAGTTTCGCTAGCTAGTTTTGCACTCTGTGTCGTCTCACCAAGGTTGGTTGACCTACCCAACCCACCCTCAAAAGCGCTCGCAAATGTATACTCCTCTTCTATCACGTGTTCCAATGTGAACAACCAACCACAAAACTCTGAGAACAACCAATCAAAAACATTCTGCTGCTATTTCACGTTTTGACAAACGTGTTCTACGTTTAAGCATGGCTAAGACGTGAAACTGAGCCGTTTCAACAAGTGCCTCTACTTGTCTATTCTACGTTTAGCCGTGATATCGGGCTGTACAGATGGAACATGTCGCGCATTACCTTTGGCCTCTCTCTCTCTAACGGACCTCTCCCTCACTCCTCTCCTCACGACCCACTTCAGTCTCATGCTCGCTCTCCCACCCCCTCTCTCTTTCCCTCTCCCACTCCCTCTCTCTTTTAACTCGGTCACTCGCGTCACACCGAACTGCGAACTGTCGCTGACCCCGTGCGCGCCTGTGATTAATGTCCCCTGTGCAACTTTTCATCCCGTTTCGAAGAAAGAAAACACGGTTCTCCTAGAGAGAGTGAGGAAGGGGGGGGTGGAGGAAGGTGTAGTTAGGCTAAATGTCTGAGGACAAGATGTTTGAGTAACAAGGAGAGGAAAGGAGGTACGGAGAGAGAGATAGAGAAAAAAGATAAAGATCGGGAAAGATAAGGCATGAATGGAGATATAAATCTTCCGCAGTCACTGTGGGGCAACTCCGGCTGGAATACTTGGTGTCCCAGAGTGCCTTGCTGCCGGTCCTGCAGGCCAATCAGGTGTCCGTGCGTCGCTGCCCATCTGGGAGCCCTTATGATGTCATTACGCCCAGTAGCAAGTGCGGTCTGATCCTGTGTTTAGATTGGCCAGTAAAATCCCAGAGTTATAAATCTTTTTTTGCCCTACGCCCCCCCCCTCTCCCTGCCCCCTCCCATCTCCCCCAAGGCTACTGTTGAACTGAGCATCGCTGCTCTCTATGTCTGTGTAATACTCGAGAGGCTTCCTGACACAGTCCAGCACACACACGCATGAACGCACACACACACACACACACACACACACACACACACACACGCACACACACAAAAGCACACATACACACACTCTTTATCTCTCTCTGTCTCTCTCTCTCTCTCTCTCTCTCTCACACACATACACACATACGTTACATTACAGTCACTGAGCACATGTTTTTATCCAAAGCCACTTACAATAAGTGCATTCAACATGCAGTAGGTACTGTCGCCAAGAGTCCTATTATTCACCAGAATCCACCATAATTGCATTTCTTTCTAAACAAGCATCTAAGAGCCTAAACCTAATGCTAAAGTAATACTGCAAGAACAGCTAAGTACAAATGCAATAAGTGCTAAGAGGGTCAGGGTAGTACTTCTTGAAGAGTTGAGTTTTCAGCCTGCAGCTGCCTCTGCTATCCTGACGTCAGTGGGGAGTTCGTTCCACCACAAACACACACACACACACACACACACTCACTCACTCACTCACTCACTCACTCACTCACTCACTCACTCTCTCTCTCTCTCTCTCTCTCTCTCTCTCTCTCTCTCTCTCTCTCTCTGTCACTCACTCTCACAACCCCCCCCCCCCCCACACACACACACACACATGTGCATGCCCCCCCTCCCCCGCACACACACACACACACACACACACACACACACACACGCACCAGAGTTCTCCCTGGGCTGCCCTTTACTGTTACCATGGCAGGGGTTAAAGAGTTGCAGGACACCTGTTGGCAAGACATCAGTGGGACATGAGCATTTCACGCTTCCTGGGGATGGAATATCATCACGTTCACCCCGCTCCACTTACCCAGAACTGAAACTGAAAGCAGATTTCCTTACCCTGCCTTCTCCCTGCTCGGTCAGCACTCCGGCCATCCATCTTCAGTCTAAATACAACGCTGGGATATAGTACCGCTGAGCATTAGATTTATTGTATCGACTATCGATTTTCTGACTGATTGAAAGCTTATGATGATGTATTTTTGCTGGCGTGATGTTGGTAGGTATTTCTTCCGCACGCGGTGTGTGTGTGTGTGTGTGTGTGTGTATGTGTGTGTGTGTGTGTGTGTGTGTGTGTGTGTGAAACATATGGCAGATACTAGAGAGAGCTGGACAGGGGAGAAGCACTAGGACATCTGCTGACCTGCAGTTATCGCTCTCTCTCACACACAGACACACATTCTGTCTCTCTCTCTTTTTCACACACGCACACACACACACACGCACATTCTGTCTCTCTCTCTCTCTTTTTCACACACACACACATGCACACACACACATTCTCTTTCTCTCTGTTTCACAAACACACATTCTCTCTCTTTCACACACATTCTCTCTCTCTCTCTTATCTCTCTCTATCACACACACACACACACACACACACATTCTCTCTCTCTCTCTCTCTCTCTCTCTCTCTCTCTATCTATCTATCTCTCTCTATCACACACACACACACACACACACACACACACACACACACACCCCTATGCCTTTGAAGAGCAGACGCAGCGCAGGCAGCCCAGCAGTGGTAATCACTACTTCAGATGTTTGCCTTCTCGGATATACACGGGTCGTGACTGGCTTCCTTCAGCGTTATTCCCCTCTACGTGTGGGCGCTCACTTTCCAACCCGCCGTTAATCACACACACACACACACACACACACACACACACACACACACACACACACACACACACTCCGTTAATCAATACAAATAACTCTCAGACTCACCGCCCGGGTCACGATTTCCATTTCAAACGCTGCGGCCGACCCCGACGGCGTCCGATCTTCCAGTCCCCCCCCCGCGTTAACCAGAATGTTAATTCGCTCCGCTCTCAACCCCGCCGCCTCCCCCCGAACCCTGGTCATCTGGCTGCCCGTCTGTAGAAAGTCAACATAATCATCTGCTGTCAAGCTGAGTCCCGTTAGAACCGCTCACCGCTGGGATACACGGAGGGGGCAGCCGGCGCCCCTGGGCGGGGGGGGGGGGGGCAAAGTCTCAACGACCCCCTGACCTTTTGACCCCGGCTGACCTCCGGTGGCCGACATCACAGGGACAGGGGCCGTGACCCCCCCCCTGGCCCGGCGGTGTGGATCCCACGACCTGCTCTGGTCCCTCGGCCCCCCCGGCTAGACCCCGGTGGGTTTGATTTGCGAGCTGCCGGACTGGACTCCAGGCTAGGAGAGAGGGAGGGAGGGAGGGGCAGATGAGGGTCGTTGGAGATGAGGGGAGCAGAAGGGCCACTTCAAAGGCCACTGAGCACAGACGCAGGTCTTTGTTGTTCAGCAGGAGCACAACTGGTCTGTTTCCTTCCCTCTCCCTCTTTCCTGCTCTCTCTGTCTCCCTCCCTCTCCCTCTTTCCTGCTCTCTCTGTCTCCTTCCCTCTCCCTCTTTCCTGCTCTCTCTGTCTCCTTCCCTCTCCCTCTCCCTCTTTCCTGCTCTCTCTGTCTCTCTCTACCGCTCCCCCTTGACTCGTCGCTTTCCTTCACTCGAAACCTTTCGCTGACCGAGCAGATCTCGGGTTAGAGCTCAGTCCCGCCACCTCTTTTTCAGAAGAACCTGCCGAAGCAGACCGGTAAAACCAAGGAGCCCGTTCTCCGTTCCAGCGGGCCTAGTCGCCTGGGTGTTTTCTACTGGTGTTCTGAAGGGGTCACCCGCCTGAGTTGAGCCCCTGACGGGGGGGGGGGTAGACCCTGTTTTCGCTGAGGGGGGCGTGGGGGGGGTAGACCCTGTTGTCGCCGAGGGGGGCGGATGGTCGCCTGTGCAATCCGGAACTGCTCCCTGCAGAGAGCCCCCCTCCCCCCTCGCCCCCAGGCCGCTGCATCTCTCACCACCTCGGGATTATAGTGCATGACACATTACACCACTGTTACAAATATGATACATTACACCACTGTTACAAATATGATATATTACACCACTGTTACAAATATGATATATTACACCACTGTTACAAATATGATACATTACACCACTGTTACAAATATGCAGCCTGGAAAAGATCTCCCTGAGTGAAAAGACAAGCATTCATCTCTTTCCGCTGTCTTTTTCTCTCATTCTCCCTCTTTCTCTCCCTCTCTCTCTCTCCCTCTCTCTCTCTCTACCTCTGCACTCTTACTCCATAATAAGCATTGTCATGACCTTATCCAGGGGAGTCTTGGCTGCTCCAGCTGTTTTCTATCCATCTCAGGCTCACTGTGGCACGAGGCTCAAACCACGTTCAGTCTGGTTCCCTCGTTGACCTGTTCTGGGCCGGGCCGGGGCCGGAGGTACCTGGGCAGGAGGTCCAGGACACAGCAGGGGTCTCCGTGCTGTAAATCAGAGGCACGGCGCTCCGATTTCGGGCCCCTAGGGGCGGGGCCGAAGAGGCTGACAGTTACAGAGAGGTTGAGAGTGTGTGGGAGACAAGTCTTAGCCTATTCCTGACACACGCACACACGCACACACACACCCACACACATACACACACACACACACCCACACACACCCCGTCTCCCCTCTTGTTTCCCTCTGCTCTGATTTACAATGCGGGAGGAGACGGCTGGGACAGACGTACTCTCTATGATGGGGGTGTGTGTGTGCGTGTGCGTGTGCGTGTGCGTGTGTGTGTGTGTGTGTGTGTGTGTGTGTGTGTGTGTATGCGTATGCTACCGTCCCGGGCATACGCAGCTCGAGCTCGAGTCTAGGTTTCGTCGGCGTGCTCTCACCCAATACCTGCGCGGGCGCCAGCGGCTCGTCGTCCGCACGCCCGTGGGTTTTCGCGGCCCACACCTCCCCTCTCTCTCAGACAGACGGGCGGCCGATAAACCCGTCGGCCAGCGAGGGAGCAGGGCAGGGGGCGGAGCGCGTCCCAGAATCCTCGGCATGCGCCGTGCGCGGAGGAGAGAGAGAGATAGAGAGAGAGAGAAGGCGTTCTTTTATACCCGCGGAGAAGCTGCTCCTCCGGGACGATGATGGTCAGATAAAGGCCAGGAGCGCGGGATAATGGCCGCCTCTGTTCTTCGCACCGCGGGCTGGAGACTTGGGACCCAGGAGGACGAGTGGAGGGGCGGGGGAGGGGGGGTGGGGGGGGGTATGCTAGGAGGGCGTGGAGCAAATGGTCAGGTACGCTCGCTCTGTTGAAGATTCATATGCACACATGCGCACACTGCACACAATGTGGACAAGTTCCTTTGTGGAACAGGTCTTCTGTCAACAGCTGCTAGGGACCTGAGCACTGCGGGTTTTAGGTGGAGGGAGAGAATGAACAGAATGGTAGAGGATGGTGGACCGGTGTGGGGGTCGGGGGGGGGGCAGCGCGCCCCTCAGTCCCTACGGGCACACTGGCACTCGCCACACACACATTCCATCCAGACCCTCTCTGTGGACTGATCGGCAGGCCCTGCGGGACCCTGTTGTCCGGCCGTGAAAGGGGGTCCATTCTTCTCAAGGTTAATCTCTGGGTGGTGGGATGGCGGGGTGGATGGGGGGGGTCACACAACCCGGCTCTGTCTCTCCCCCCGATGAACGTTTGGGAGCGCTGACAGGGGCCACGGGCCTCCCCCCTAGGGCCTTTTCAAAGCTGAACAGGACTCATCTGTCGTTGGGTACGGGG
>NW_028175636.1:27500-30000 GCF_949987555.1 Borostomias antarcticus
ACTTCCCTTGGACGACTGCTTGAACCCGGCTCTACCCAGCTCTACCCAGCTCCCAGCTTCCATCCTACCAGGGAAAGGCTCCAGACCCCCCCCAAGAACATGGCTCTGTTCCTGGGTTAGGTGGGCCATGCCCGTGAGCTGCTCCTCTCTTCTGGACCCCCCCTGGTGCTCCTCCAGGCCGGACCCAGCCTGGTGCTCCTCCAGGCCGTACCCAGCCCTGCCTTCACCTCCTCCCTCCACACGGGGCTTTAGGGCTCAGGGTCTCTGCCAGCTATGCGAGCACAGCGCCAGGGCACAGAGAGACAGAGCACAGCGCCAGGGCACAGAGAGACAGATCTGGGCGCTTAGGAACATTAGCAGCCCACATGGGCCTGGGTTCTGAACCGCGTCTTGGCCTGGGTTCTGAACTGCGTCTTGGCCTGGGTTCTGTACCGCGTCTGGACCTGGGTTCTGTACCAGGTCTTGGCCTGGGTTCTGTACCGGGTCTGGACCTGGGTTCTGTACCAGGTCTTGGCTAGTGTATTTGACCTTTTTACCGCCTAACTACCTGCATTTTGCTTTTTACAAATCCACAGAGCCTTGCTCGCACTGGAAACTGAAACATTTTTAGGAAACCCTGTAACGTCTGGCAAAGGAAAAGTTAGATAAACAGAGAGAGTAGGGATAATGGTAGAGGGGGCGGGTCTCTCCTCAGTTACCAGGATGAAAGTGATTGGATTAAAGGGATTGGATTAAAGGGTGCTGGATTAGGGGGTGTCGATCACAGCAGCAGTAGCCTCAGCTGTAGGAGAGTATAGTAGCTACTGATACATTGTCTTAGGAGGTGGACAGTACCATGTCAGGGTCAGGGGGTGGACAGTACCATGTGAGGGTCAGGGGGTGGACAGTACCATGTCAGGGTGAGGAGGTGGACAGTACCATGTCAGGGTCAGGGGGTGGACAGTACCATGTGAGGGTCTGGGGTGGACAGTACCACGTCAGGGTCAGGGGGTGGACAGTACCATGTCAGGGTCAGGGGGTGGACAGTACCATGGCAGTAGTTCAGACAGTAGCAGAGGCAGAGCACACACACTACACTATATGAAGAGCAGCGTTGGGATATGGACACACACCTCTTCTGTATGAGTGAAGCAGCTTTTTCTCACATCCCTTGCGGTCTGGCAGCCAGCTCCTAGTAGATGTGGGAACAGTCGGTAAACTTGCTGCAGCTCGACCGAAATGTTGAACCAAACGCAGGAATTTTAGGAAATTGTCTTTGTTTGTTAGCTCGTACGTGCATCTTGTCGTTTTTGGCCTGCTCCCCCACTAATCTATTTTGGGCTTAACCATCTCAACGTAAATATTCCATTCATTAATTGATCCGGAATGTTCTTCGCAGACCTCGGGCTGGGGGGAATGCGGGTGGCTACGCCAACTTTTTCCAGCCCTTCGGCCGCAGCCTCTGAGTTAGCGGTTAGCGCCCCGGCTCAACGCGGAGAGAGACGTTAAGGGAGACGTTAAGCCTTTGCGCTGAGGCGTGGCAAATTGAATTAAAGCTGCAGTGGTTAATGCGGCCTATCTCTCGGAGGAAGGGGTAGGGTCAGGGGCTGGGGAGCCTGCGATGCGGTCGGCAGGGCCTCACCAAGTTGACACTTTAGCATCTTTAGCACTATAGCTAACGGCGCGACACTAGCGCTAACGGCCAGTGCCGCTCGGCGATCTGGCCTCGAGCGAGCAGGATGTCCGGCCAGTGGTGTGGACATCAGCAGAGCCACGGGAGCTACGCCGAGCTGACCTCAGGAGAGATGGGCATTGGAGATAAACGGGGAGAACAGAACGGTCACGAAGAAGAAGAGACGCTTGTTCATGTGTTTATTCTGAAGTGCTGAGGGATGGCGCTGAGCTTTTGCTCTTGTATAATATACTGTAATATTTTAAAAAATTGACGAAGGAATAGATGAGTGAGTTAGTGCAAACAATAAGTTAATTAGCCCCGAAAAGGAAGAGTGTTAGACGAGGGCTACTACCCCACCTCCCCCGCCGTCTACTACCTCACCTCCCCCGCTGTCTCCCCTGTCTCCCCCGTCCCAAAAGAAAGAAAACAACACTCTAATTAAAAAAATATCCCCCTTGAAGAAAAAGAAAATAAAAGTGAGTTCCATTTTGTGAACACAGGAAACGTTTCAGCCAGTAACACAATATGGCTGCCGCCCAGGGTGACGGCGCTGCTGAAACGACACTAAAAGCATCCTCTCATTCAACGGCCGCCTCCGATTTTACGGCCCAGGAGTGGATGTTATTGCTCTCTCTTTTCAGCTCCGTTGCGGTATTTACATATCGTCTCCCTCCGCAGAACTGCTTGAGAAACTGGCCCGGTTTCCCCCACGTTTCCGAGTAGACTGGAATCTGTCATGCTGCTGGTGTGAAACCGAATAGGATCTGCATTAACAATCCCTGCACCCCTCCCCTGTGTGCACCTGGGGAAGAGACAGACCTCTCCCACACGGACAGAGCCTCTTGG
>NW_028175635.1:0-98668 GCF_949987555.1 Borostomias antarcticus
AGCCACTGTCCATCCCAACTATGCTACTATCAAACCAATGTGCTAGCTACTGTCCATCCCAACTATGCTACTACCAAACCAATGTGCTAGCTACTGTCCATCCCAACTATGCTACTGTCAAACCAATGTGCTAGCTACTGTCCATCCAAACTATGCTACTATCAAACCAATGTGCTAGCTACTGTCCATCCCAACTATGCTACTGTCAAACCAATGTGCTAGCTACTGTCCATCCCAACTATGCTACTATCAAACCAATGTGCTAGCTACTGTCCATCCAAACTATGCTATCAAACCTATGTGCTAGCTACTGTCCATCCCAACTATGCTACTATCAAACCAATGTGCTAGCTACTGTCCATCCCAACTATGCTACTATCAAACCAATGTGCTAGCTACTGTCCATCCCAACTATGCTACTATCAAACCAATGTGCTAGCTACTGTCCATCCCAACTATACTACCATCAAACCAATGTGCTAGCTACTGTCCATCCCAACTATGCTACTATCAAACCAATGTGCAAGCAACTGTCCATCCCAACTATGCTACTATCAAACCAATGTGCTAGCTACTGTCCATCCCAACTATGCTACTATCAAACCAATGTGCTAGCTACTGTCGATCCCAACTATGCTATCAAACCAATGTGCTAGCTACCGTCCATCCCAACTATGCTACTATCAAACCAATGTGCTAGCTACAGTCCATCCCAACTATGCTACTATCAAACCAATGTGCTAGTTACTGTCCATCCCAACTATGCTACTATCAAACAATGTGCTAGCTACTGTCCATCCCAACTATGCTACTATCAAACCAATGTGCTAGCTACTGTCCATCCCAACTATGCTACAACCAAACCAATGTGCTAGCTACCGTCCATCCCAACTATGCTACTATCAAACCAATGTGCTAGCTACTGTCCATCCCAACTATGCTACTATCAAACCAATGTGTTAGTTACTGTCCATCCCAACTATGCTACTATCAAACCAATGTGCTAGCTACTGTCCATCCCAACTATGCTACTATCAAACCAATGTGCTAGCTTCTGTCCATCCCAACTATGCTACTACCAAACCAATGTGCTAGCTACTGTCCATCCCAACTATGCTACTGTCAAACCAATGTGCTAGCTACTGTCCATCCCAACTATGCTACTATCAAACCAATGTGCTAGCTACTGTCGATCCCAACTATGCTATCAAACCTATGTGCTAGCTACTGTCCATCCCAACTATGCTACTATCAAACCAATGTGCTAGCTACTGTCCATCCCAACTATGCTACTATCAAACCAATGTGCTAGCTACTGTCCATCCCAACTATGCTACTATCAAACCAATGTGCTAGCTACTGTCCATCCCAACTATGCTACTATCAAACCAATGTGCTAGCTACTGTCCATCCCAACTATGCTACTATCAAACTAATGTGCTAGCTAATGTCCATCCCAACTATGCTACTATCAAACTATGTGCTAGCTACTGTCCATCCCAACTATGCTATCAAACCAATGTGCTAGCTACTGTCGATCCCAACTATGCTATCAAACCAATGTGCTAGCTACCGTCCATCCCAACTATGCTACTATCAAACCAATGTGCTAGCTACAGTCCATCCCAACTATGCTACTATCAAACCAATGTGCTAGTTACTGTCCATCCCAACTATGCTACTATCAAACCAATGTGCTAGCTACTGTCCATCCCAACTATGCTACTATCAAACCAATGTGCTAGCTACTGTCCATCCCAACTATGCTACTACCAAACCAATGTGCTAGCTACCGTCCATCCCAACTATGCTACTATCAAACCAATGTGCTAGCTACTGTCCATCCCAACTATGCTACTATCAAACCAATGTGTTAGTTACTGTCCATCCCAACTATGCTACTATCAAACCAATGTGCTAGCTACTGTCCATCCCAACTATGCTACTATCAAACCAATGTGCTAGCTTCTGTCCATCCCAACTATGCTACTACCAAACCAATGTGCTAGCTACTGTCCATCCCAACTATGCTATCAAACCTATGTGCTAGCTACTGTCCATCCCAACTATGCTACTATCAAACCAATGTGCTAGCTACTGTCCATCCCAACTATGCTACTATCAAACCAATGTGCTAGCTACTGTCCATCCAAACTATGCTATCAAACATATGTGCTAGCTAATGTCCATCCCAACTATGCTACTATCAAACCAATGTGCTAGCAACTGTCCATCCCAACTATGCCACTATCAAACCAATGTGCTAGCTACTGTCCATCCCAACTATGCTACTATCAAACCAATGTGCTAGCTACTGTCGATCCCAACTATGCTATCAAACCAATGTGCTAGCTACTGTCCATCCCAACTATGCTATCAAACCTATGTGCTAGCTACTGTCCATCCCAACTATGCTACTATCAAACCAATGTGCTAGCTACTGTCCATCCCAACTATGCTACTATCAAACCAATGTGCTAGCTACTGTCCATCCCAACTATGCTACTATAAAACCAATGTGCTAGCTAATGTCCATCCTAACTATGCTACTATCAAACCAATGTGCTAGCTACTGTCCATCCCAACTATGCTACTATCAAACCAATGTGCTAGCTACTGTCCATCCCAACTATGCTACTATCAAACCAATGTGCTAGCTACTGTCCATCCCAAATATGCTACTATCAAACCAATGTGCTAGCTACCGTCCATCCCAACTATGCTACTATCAAACCAATGTGCTAGCTACCGTCCATCCCAACTATGCTACTATCAAACCAATGTGCTAGCTACTGTCCATCCCAACTATGCTACTATCAAACCAATGTGCTAGCTACTGTCCATCCCAACTATGCTATCAAACCTATGTGCTAGCTACTGTACATCCCAACTATGCTACTATCAAACCAATGTGCTAGCTAATGTCCATCCCAACTATGCTACTATCAAACCAATGTGCTAGCTACTGTCCATCCCAACTATGCTACTATCAAACAAATGTGCTAGCTACTGTCCATCCCAACTATGCTACTATCAAACCAATGTGCTAGCTACTGTCCATCCCAACTATGCTACTATCAAACCAATGTGCTAGCTACTGTCCATCCCAACTATACTACCATCAAACCAATGTGCTAGCTACTGTCCATCCCAACTATGCTACTATCAAACCAATGTGCAAGCAACTGTCCATCCCAACTATGCTACTTTCAAACCAATGTGCTAGCTACTGTCCATCCCAACTATGCTACTATCAAACCAATGTGCTAGCTACTGTCGATCCCAACTATGCTATCAAACCAATGTGCTAGCTACCGTCCATCCCAACTATGCTACTATCAAACCAATGTGCTAGCTACAGTCCATCCCAACTATGCTACTATCAAACCAATGTGCTAGTTACTGTCCATCCCAACTATGCTACTATCAAACCAATGTGCTAGCTACTGTCCATCCCAACTATGCTACTATCAAACCAATGTGCTAGCTACTGTCCATCCCAACTATGCTACTACCAAACCAATGTGCTAGCTACCGTCCATCCCAACTATGCTACTATCAAACCAATGTGCTAGCTACTGTCCATCCCAACTATGCTACTATCAAACCAATGTGTTAGTTACTGTCCATCCCAACTATGCTACTATCAAACCAATGTGCTAGCTACTGTCCATCCCAACTATGCTACTATCAAACCAATGTGCTAGCTTCTGTCCATCCCAACTATGCTACTACCAAACCAATGTGCTAGCTACTGTCCATCCCAACTATGCTACTGTCAAACCAATGTGCTAGCTACTGTCCATCCCAACTATGCTACTATCAAACCAATGTGCTAGCTACTGTCGATCCCAACTATGCTATCAAACCTATGTGCTAGCTACTGTCCATCCCAACTATGCTACTATCAAACCAATGTGCTAGCTACTGTCCATCCCAACTATGCTACTATCAAACCAATGTGCTAGCTACTGTCCATCCCAACTATGCTACTATCAAACCAATGTGCTAGCTACTGTCCATCCCAACTATGCTACTATCAAACCAATGTGCTAGCTACTGTCCATCCCAACTATGCTACTATCAAACTAATGTGCTAGCTAATGTCCATCCCAACTATGCTACTATCAAACTATGTGCTAGCTACTGTCCATCCCAACTATGCTATCAAACCAATGTGCTAGCTACTGTCCATCCCAACTATGCTATCAAACCTATGTGCTAGCTACTGTCCATCCCAACTATGCTACTATCAAACCAATGTGCTAGCTACTGTCCATCCCAACTATGCTACTATCAAACCAATGTGCTAGCTACTGTCCATCCCAACTATGCTACTATCAAACCAATGTGCTAGCTAATGTCCATCCCAACTATGCTACTATCAAACCAATGTGCTAGCTACTGTCCATCCCAACTATGCTACTATCAAACAAATGTGCTAGCTACTGTCCATCCCAACTATGCTACTATCAAACCAATGTGCTAGCTACTGTCCATCCCAAATATGCTACTATCAAACCAATGTGCTAGCTACCGTCCATCCCAACTATGCTACTATCAAACCAATGTGCTAGCTACCGTCCATCCCAACTATGCTACTATCAAACCAATGTGCTAGCTACCGTCCATCCCAACTATGCTACTATCAAACCAATGTGCTAGCTACCGTCCATCCCAACTATGCTACTATCAAACCAATGTGCTAGTTACTGTGCATCCCAACTATGCTACTATCAAACCAATGTGCTAGCTACTGTCCATCCCAACTATGCTACTATCAAACCAATGTGCTAGCTACTGTCCATCCCAACTATGCTATCAAACCTATGTGCTAGCTACTGTACATCCCAACTATGCTACTATCAAACCAATGTGCTAGCTAATGTCCATCCCAACTATGCTACTATCAAACCAATGTGCTAGCTACTGTCCATCCCAACTATGCTACTATCAAACCAATGTGCTAGCTACCGTCCATCCCAACTATGCTACTATCAAACCAATGTGCTAGCTACTGTCCATCCCAACTATGCTACTATCAAACCAATGTGTTAGTTACTGTCCATCCCAACTATGCTACTATCAAACCAATGTGCTAGCTACTGTCCATCCCAACTATGCTACTGTCAAACCAATGTGCTAGCTACTGTCCATCCCAACTATGCTACTATCAAACCAATGTGCTAGCTACCGTCCATCCCAACTATGCTACTATCAAACCAATGTGCTAGCTACTGTCCATCCCAACTATGCTACTATCAAACCAATGTCTTAGTTACTGTCCATCCCAACTATGCTACTATCAAACCAATGTGCTAGCTACTGTCCATCCCAACTATGCTACTATCAAACCAATGTGCTAGCTACTGTCCATCCCAACTATGCTACTGTCAAACCAATGTGCTAGCTACTGTCCATCCCAACTATGCTACTATCAAACCAATGTGCTAGCTACTGTCCATCCCAACTATGCTACTATCAAACCAATGTGCTAGCTACTGTCCATCCCAACTATGCTACTATCAAACCAATGTGCTAGCTACTGTCCATCCCAACTATACTACCATCAAACCAATGTGCTAGCTACTGTCCATCCCAACTATGCTACTATCAAACCAATGTGCTAGCAACTGTCCATCCCAACTATGCTACTATCAAACCAATGTGCTAGCTACTGTCCATCCCAACTATGCTACTATCAAACCAATGTGCTAGCTACTGTCCATCCCAACTATGCTACTATCAAACCAATGTGCTAGCTACTGTCCATCCCAACTATACTACCATCAAACCAATGTGCTAGCTACTGTCCATCCCAACTATGCTACTATCAAACCAATGTGCTAGCAACTGTCCATCCCAACTATGCTACTATCAAACCAATGTGCTAGCTACTGTCGATCCCAACTATGCTATCAAACCAATGTGCTAGCTACTGTCCATCCCAACTATGCTACTATCAAACCAATGTGCTAGCTACAGTCCATCCCAACTATGCTACTATCAAACCAATGTGCTAGTTACTGTCCATCCCAACTATGCTACTATCAAACCAATGTGCTAGCTACTGTCCATCCCAACTATGCTACTATCAAACCAATGTGCTAGCTACCGTCCATCCCAACTATGCTACTATCAAACCAATGTGCTAGCTACAGTCCATCCCAACTATGCTACTATCAAACCAATGTGCTAGTTACTGTCCATCCCAACTATGCTACTATCAAACCAATGTGCTAGCTACTGTCCATCCCAACTATACTACCATCAAACCAATGTGCTAGCTACTGTCCATCCCAACTATGCTACTATCAAACCAATGTGCTAGCAACTGTCCATCCCAACTATGCTACTATCAAACCAATGTGCTAGCTACTGTCCATCCCAACTATGCTACTATCAAACCAATGTGCTAGCTACTGTCCATCCCAACTATGCTACTGTAAACCAATGTGCTAGCTACTGTCCATCCCAACTATGCTACTATCAAACCAATGTGCTAGCTACCGTCCATCCCAACTATGCTACTATCAAACCAATGTGCTAGCTACTGTCCATCCCAACTATGCTACTATCAAACCAATGTGTTAGTTACTGTCCATCCCAACTATACTACCATCAAACCAATGTGCTAGCTACTGTCCATCCCAACTATGCTACTATCAAACCAATGTGCTAGCAACTGTCCATCCCAACTATGCTACTATCAAACCAATGTGTTAGTTACTGTCCATCCCAACTATACTACCATCAAACCAATGTGCTAGCTACTGTCCATCCCAACTATGCTACTATCAAACCAATGTGCTAGCTACTGTCGATCCCAACTATGCTATCAAACCAATGTGCTAGCTACTGTCCATCCCAACTATGCTACTATCAAACCAATGTGCTAGCTACAGTCCATCCCAACTATGCTACTATCAAACCAATGTGCTAGTTACTGTCCATCCCAACTATGCTACTATCAAACCAATGTGCTAGCTACTGTCCATCCCAACTATGCTACTATCAAACCAATGTGCTAGCTACCGTCCATCCCAACTATGCTACTATCAAACCAATGTGCTAGCTACAGTCCATCCCAACTATGCTACTATCAAACCAATGTGCTAGTTACTGTCCATCCCAACTATGCTACTATCAAACCAATGTGCTAGCTACTGTCCATCCCAACTATACTACCATCAAACCAATGTGCTAGCTACTGTCCATCCCAACTATGCTACTATCAAACCAATGTGCTAGCAACTGTCCATCCCAACTATGCTACTATCAAACCAATGTGCTAGCTACTGTCCATCCCAACTATGCTACTATCAAACCAATGTGCTAGCTACTGTCGATCCCAACTATGCTATCAAACCAATGTGCTAGCTACCGTCCATCCCAACTATGCTACTATCAAACCAATGTGCTAGCTACAGTCCATCCCAACTATGCTACTATCAAACCAATGTGCTAGTTACTGTCCATCCCAACTATGCTACTATCAAACCAATGTGCTAGCTACTGTCCATCCCAACTATGCTACTATCAAACCAATGTGCTAGCTACCGTCCATCCCAACTATGCTACTATCAAACCAATGTGCTAGCTACAGTCCATCCCAACTATGCTACTATCAAACCAATGTGCTAGTTACTGTCCATCCCAACTATGCTACTATCAAACCAATGTGCTAGCTACTGTCCATCCCAACTATGCTACTATCAAACCAATGTGCTAGCTACTGTCGATCCCAACTATGCTATCAAACCAATGTGCTAGCTACCGTCCATCCCAACTATGCTACTATCAAACCAATGTGCTAGCTACAGTCCATCCCAACTATGCTACTATCAAACCAATGTGCTAGTTACTGTCCATCCCAACTATGCTACTATCAAACCAATGTGCTAGCTACTGTCCATCCCAACTATGCTACTATCAAACCAATGTGCTAGCTACTGTCCATCCCAACTATGCTACTACCAAACCAATGTGCTAGCTACCGTCCATCCCAACTATGCTACTATCAAACCAATGTGCTAGCTACTGTCCATCCCAACTATGCTACTATCAAACCAATGTGTTAGTTACTGTCCATCCCAACTATGCTACTATCAAACCAATGTGCTAGCTACTGTCCATCCCAACTATGCTACTATCAAACCAATGTGCTAGCTACTGTCCATCCCAACTATGCTACTACCAAACCAATGTGCTAGCTACTGTCCATCCCAACTATGCTACTGTCAAACCAATGTGCTAGCTACTGTCCATCCCAACTATGCTACTATCAAACCAATGTGCTAGCTACTGTCCATCCAAACTATGCTATCAAACCTATGTGCTAGCTACTGTCCATCCCAACTATGCTACTATCAAACCAATGTGCTAGCTACTGTACATCCCAACTATGCTACTATCAAACCAATGTGCTAGCTACTGTCCATCCCAACTATGCTATCAAACCAATGTGCTAGCTACTGTACATCCCAACTATGCTACTATCAAACCAATGTGCTAGCTACTGTCCATCCCAACTATGCTACTATCAAACCAATATGCTAGCTCCTGTCCATCCCAACTATGCTACTATCAAACCAATGTGCTAGCTACTGTCCATCCCAACTATGCTACTATCAAACCAATGTGCTAGCTACTGTCCATCCCAACTATGCTACTATCAAACCAATGTGCTAGCTACTGTCCATCCCAACTATGCTACTATCAAACCAATGTGCTAGCTACTGTCCATCCCAACTATGCTACTACCAAACCAATGTGCTAGCTACTGTCCATCCCAACTATGCTACTGTCAAACCAATGTGCTAGCTACTGTCCATCCCAACTATGCTACTATCAAACCAATGTGCTAGCTACTGTCCATCCAAACTATGCTATCAAACCTATGTGCTAGCTACTGTCCATCCCAACTATGCTACTATCAAACCAATGTGCTAGCTACTGTACATCCCAACTATGCTACTATCAAACCAATGTGCTAGCTACTGTCCATCCCAACTATGCTATCAAACCAATGTGCTAGCTACTGTACATCCCAACTATGCTACTATCAAACCAATGTGCTAGCTACTGTCCATCCCAACTATGCTACTATCAAACCAATATGCTAGCTCCTGTCCATCCCAACTATGCTACTATCAAACCAATGTGCTAGCTACTGTCCATCCCAACTATGCTTCTATCAAACCAATGTGCTAGCTACTGTCCATCCCAACTATGCTACTATCAAACCAATGTGCTAGCTACTGTCCATCCCAACTATGCTACTATCAAACCAATGTGCTAGCTACTGTCCATCCCAACTATGCTACTACCAAACCAATGTGCTAGCTACTGTCCATCCCAACTATGCTACTGTCAAACCAATGTGCTAGCTACTGTCCATCCCAACTATGCTACTATCAAACCAATGTGCTAGCTACTGTCCATCCAAACTATGCTATCAAACCTATGTGCTAGCTACTGTCCATCCCAACTATGCTACTATCAAACCAATGTGCTAGCTACTGTACATCCCAACTATGCTACTATCAAACCAATGTGCTAGCTACTGTCCATCCCAACTATGCTATCAAACCAATGTGCTAGCTACTGTACATCCCAACTATGCTACTATCAAAACAATGTGCTAGCTACTGTCCATCCCAACTATGCTACTATCAAACCAATATGCTAGCTCCTGTCCATCCCAACTATGCTACTATCAAACCAATGTGCTAGCTACTGTCCATCCCAACTATGCTACTATCAAACCAATGTGCTAGCTACTGTCCATCCCAACTATGCTACTATCAAACCAATGTGCTAGCTACTGTCCATCCCAACTATGCTACTATCAAACCAATGTGCTAGCTACTGTCCATCCCAACTATGCTACTACCAAACCAATGTGCTAGCTACCGTCCATCCCAACTATGCTACTATCAAACCAATGTGCTAGCTACTGTCCATCCCAACTATGCTACTATCAAACCAATGTGTTAGTTACTGTCCATCCCAACTATGCTACTATCAAACCAATGTGCTAGCTACTGTCCATCCCAACTATGCTACTATCAAACCAATGTGCTAGCTACTGTCCATCCCAACTATGCTACTACCAAACCAATGTGCTAGCTACTGTCCATCCCAACTATGCTACTGTCAAACCAATGTGCTAGCTACTGTCCATCCAAACTATGCTACTATCAAACCAATGTGCTAGCTACTGTCCATCCCAACTATGCTACTGTCAAACCAATGTGCTAGCTACTGTCCATCCCAACTATGCTACTATCAAACCAATGTGCTAGCTACTGTCCATCCCAACTATGCTACTATCAAACCAATGTGCTAGCTACTGTCCATCCCAACTATGCTACTATCAAACCAATGTGCTAGCTACTGTCCATCCCAACTATACTACCATCAAACCAATGTGCTAGCTACTGTCCATCCCAACTATGCTACTATCAAACCAATGTGCTAGCTACTGTCCATCCCAACTATGCTACTATCAAACCAATGTGCTAGCTACTGTCCATCCCAACTATGCTACTATCAAACCAATGTGCTAGCTACTGTCCATCCCAACTATGCTACTATCAAACCAATGTGCTAGCTACTGTCCATCCCAACTATACTACCATCAAACCAATGTGCTTGCTACTGTCCATCCCAACTATGCTACTATCAAACCAATGTGCTAGCAACTGTCCATCCCAACTATGCTACTATCAAACCTATGTGTTAGCTACTGTCCATCCCAACTATGCTACTATCAAACCAATGTGCTAGCTACTGTCCATCCCAACTATGCTACTATCAAACCAATGTGCTAGCTACTGTCCATCCCAACTATGCTACTATCAAACCAATGTGCTAGCTACTGTCCATCCCAACTATGCTACTATCAAACCAATGTGCTAGCTACTGTCCATCCCAACTATGCTACTATCAAACCAATGTGCTAGCTACTGTCCATCCCAACTATGCTACTATCAAACCAATGTGCTAGCTACTGTCCATCCCAACTATGCTATCAAACCTATGTGCTAGCTACTGTACATCCCAACTATGCTACTATCAAACCAATGTGCTAGCTACTGTCCATCCCAACTATGCTACTATCAAACCTATGTGCTAGCTACTGTCCATCCCAACTATGCTACTATCAAACCAATGTGCTAGCTAATGTACATCCCAACTATGCTACTATCAAACCAATGTGCTAGCTACTGTCCATCCAAACTATGCTATCAAACCTATGTGCTAGCTACTGTCCATCCCAACTATGCTACTATCAAACCAATGTGCTAGCTACTGTACATCCCAACTATGCTACTATCAAACCAATGTGCTAGCTACTGTCCATCCCAACTATGCTATCAAACCAATGTGCTAGCTACTGTACATCCCAACTATGCTACTATCAAACCAATGTGCTAGCTACTGTCCATCCCAACTATGCTACTACCAAACCAATGTGCTAGCTACTGTCCATCCCAACTATGCTACTATCAAACCAATGTGCTAGCTACTGTCCATCCCAACTATGCTACTATCAAACCAATGTGCTAGCTACTGTCCATCCCAACTATGCTACTATCAAACCAATGTGCTAGCTACTGTCCATCCCAACTATGCTACTATCAAACCAATGTGCTAGCTACTGTCCATCCAAACTATGCTATCAAACCTATGTGCTAGCTACTGTACATCCCAACTATGCTACTATCAAACCAATGTGCTAGCTACTGTCCATCCAAACTATGCTATCAAACCTATGTGCTAGCTACTGTCCATCCCAACTATGCTACTATCAAACCAATGTTCTAGCTACTGTACATCCCAACTATGCTACTATCAAACCAATGTGCTAGCTACTGTCCATCCCAACTATGCTACTATCAAACCAATGTGCTAGCTACTGTCCATCCCAACTATGCTACTATCAAACCAATGTGCTAGCTACTGTCCATCCCAACTATGCTATCAAACCTATGTGCTAGCTACTGTACATCCCAACTATGCTACTATCAAACCAATGTGCTAGCTACTGTCCATCCCAACTATGCTACTATCAAACCTATGTGCTAGCTACTGTCCATCCCAACTATGCTACTATCAAACCAATGTGCTAGCTAATGTACATCCCAACTATGCTACTATCAAACCAATGTGCTAGCTACTGTCCATCCAAACTATGCTATCAAACCTATGTGCTAGCTACTGTCCATCCCAACTATGCTACTATCAAACCAATGTGCTAGCTACTGTACATCCCAACTATGCTACTATCAAACCAATGTGCTAGCTACTGTCCATCCCAACTATGCTATCAAACCAATGTGCTAGCTACTGTACATCCCAACTATGCTACTATCAAACCAATGTGCTAGCTACTGTCCATCCCAACTATGCTACTACCAAACCAATGTGCTAGCTACCGTCCATCCCAACTATGCTACTATCAAACCAATGTGCTAGCTACTGTCCATCCCAACTATGCTACTATCAAACCAATGTGTTAGTTACTGTCCATCCCAACTATGCTACTATCAAACCAATGTGCTAGCTACTGTCCATCCCAACTATGCTACTATCAAACCAATGTGCTAGCTACTGTCCATCCCAACTATGCTACTACCAAACCAATGTGCTAGCTACTGTCCATCCCAACTATGCTACTGTCAAACCAATGTGCTAGCTACTGTCCATCCAAACTATGCTACTATCAAACCAATGTGCTAGCTACTGTCCATCCCAACTATGCTACTGTCAAACCAATGTGCTAGCTACTGTCCATCCCAACTATGCTACTATCAAACCAATGTGCTAGCTACTGTCCATCCCAACTATGCTACTATCAAACCAATGTGCTAGCTACTGTCCATCCCAACTATGCTACTATCAAACCAATGTGCTAGCTACTGTCCATCCCAACTATACTACCATCAAACCAATGTGCTAGCTACTGTCCATCCCAACTATGCTACTATCAAACCAATGTGCTAGCTACTGTCCATCCCAACTATGCTACTATCAAACCAATGTGCTAGCTACTGTCCATCCCAACTATGCTACTATCAAACCAATGTGCTAGCTACTGTCCATCCCAACTATGCTACTATCAAACCAATGTGCTAGCTACTGTCCATCCCAACTATACTACCATCAAACCAATGTGCTAGCTACTGTCCATCCCAACTATGCTACTATCAAACCAATGTGCTAGCAACTGTCCATCCCAACTATGCTACTACCAAACCTATGTGTTAGCTACTGTCCATCCCAACTATGCTACTATCAAACCAATGTGCTAGCTACTGTCCATCCCAACTATGCTACTATCAAACCAATGTGCTAGCAACTGTCCATCCCAACTATGCTACTATCAAACCAATGTGTTAGTTACTGTCCATCCCAACTATACTACCATCAAACCAATGTGCTAGCTACTGTCCATCCCAACTATGCTACTATCAAACCAATGTGCTAGCTACTGTCGATCCCAACTATGCTATCAAACCAATGTGCTAGCTACTGTCCATCCCAACTATGCTACTATCAAACCAATGTGCTAGCTACAGTCCATCCCAACTATGCTACTATCAAACCAATGTGCTAGTTACTGTCCATCCCAACTATGCTACTATCAAACCAATGTGCTAGCTACTGTCCATCCCAACTATGCTACTATCAAACCAATGTGCTAGCTACCGTCCATCCCAACTATGCTACTATCAAACCAATGTGCTAGCTACAGTCCATCCCAACTATGCTACTATCAAACCAATGTGCTAGTTACTGTCCATCCCAACTATGCTACTATCAAACCAATGTGCTAGCTACTGTCCATCCCAACTATACTACCATCAAACCAATGTGCTAGCTACTGTCCATCCCAACTATGCTACTATCAAACCAATGTGCTAGCAACTGTCCATCCCAACTATGCTACTATCAAACCAATGTGCTAGCTACTGTCCATCCCAACTATGCTACTATCAAACCAATGTGCTAGCTACTGTCGATCCCAACTATGCTATCAAACCAATGTGCTAGCTACCGTCCATCCCAACTATGCTACTATCAAACCAATGTGCTAGCTACAGTCCATCCCAACTATGCTACTATCAAACCAATGTGCTAGTTACTGTCCATCCCAACTATGCTACTATCAAACCAATGTGCTAGCTACTGTCCATCCCAACTATGCTACTATCAAACCAATGTGCTAGCTACCGTCCATCCCAACTATGCTACTATCAAACCAATGTGCTAGCTACAGTCCATCCCAACTATGCTACTATCAAACCAATGTGCTAGTTACTGTCCATCCCAACTATGCTACTATCAAACCAATGTGCTAGCTACTGTCCATCCCAACTATGCTACTATCAAACCAATGTGCTAGCTACTGTCGATCCCAACTATGCTATCAAACCAATGTGCTAGCTACCGTCCATCCCAACTATGCTACTATCAAACCAATGTGCTAGCTACAGTCCATCCCAACTATGCTACTATCAAACCAATGTGCTAGTTACTGTCCATCCCAACTATGCTACTATCAAACCAATGTGCTAGCTACTGTCCATCCCAACTATGCTACTATCAAACCAATGTGCTAGCTACTGTCCATCCCAACTATGCTACTACCAAACCAATGTGCTAGCTACCGTCCATCCCAACTATGCTACTATCAAACCAATGTGCTAGCTACTGTCCATCCCAACTATGCTACTATCAAACCAATGTGTTAGTTACTGTCCATCCCAACTATGCTACTATCAAACCAATGTGCTAGCTACTGTCCATCCCAACTATGCTACTATCAAACCAATGTGCTAGCTACTGTCCATCCCAACTATGCTACTACCAAACCAATGTGCTAGCTACTGTCCATCCCAACTATGCTACTGTCAAACCAATGTGCTAGCTACTGTCCATCCCAACTATGCTACTATCAAACCAATGTGCTAGCTACTGTCCATCCAAACTATGCTATCAAACCTATGTGCTAGCTACTGTCCATCCCAACTATGCTACTATCAAACCAATGTGCTAGCTACTGTACATCCCAACTATGCTACTATCAAACCAATGTGCTAGCTACTGTCCATCCCAACTATGCTATCAAACCAATGTGCTAGCTACTGTACATCCCAACTATGCTACTATCAAACCAATGTGCTAGCTACTGTCCATCCCAACTATGCTACTATCAAACCAATATGCTAGCTCCTGTCCATCCCAACTATGCTACTATCAAACCAATGTGCTAGCTACTGTCCATCCCAACTATGCTACTATCAAACCAATGTGCTAGCTACTGTCCATCCCAACTATGCTACTATCAAACCAATGTGCTAGCTACTGTCCATCCCAACTATGCTACTATCAAACCAATGTGCTAGCTACTGTCCATCCCAACTATGCTACTACCAAACCAATGTGCTAGCTACTGTCCATCCCAACTATGCTACTGTCAAACCAATGTGCTAGCTACTGTCCATCCCAACTATGCTACTATCAAACCAATGTGCTAGCTACTGTCCATCCAAACTATGCTATCAAACCTATGTGCTAGCTACTGTCCATCCCAACTATGCTACTATCAAACCAATGTGCTAGCTACTGTACATCCCAACTATGCTACTATCAAACCAATGTGCTAGCTACTGTCCATCCCAACTATGCTATCAAACCAATGTGCTAGCTACTGTACATCCCAACTATGCTACTATCAAAACAATGTGCTAGCTACTGTCCATCCCAACTATGCTACTATCAAACCAATATGCTAGCTCCTGTCCATCCCAACTATGCTACTATCAAACCAATGTGCTAGCTACTGTCCATCCCAACTATGCTACTATCAAACCAATGTGCTAGCTACTGTCCATCCCAACTATGCTACTATCAAACCAATGTGCTAGCTACTGTCCATCCCAACTATGCTACTATCAAACCAATGTGCTAGCTACTGTCCATCCCAACTATGCTACTACCAAACCAATGTGCTAGCTACCGTCCATCCCAACTATGCTACTATCAAACCAATGTGCTAGCTACTGTCCATCCCAACTATGCTACTATCAAACCAATGTGTTAGTTACTGTCCATCCCAACTATGCTACTATCAAACCAATGTGCTAGCTACTGTCCATCCCAACTATGCTACTATCAAACCAATGTGCTAGCTACTGTCCATCCCAACTATGCTACTACCAAACCAATGTGCTAGCTACTGTCCATCCCAACTATGCTACTGTCAAACCAATGTGCTAGCTACTGTCCATCCAAACTATGCTACTATCAAACCAATGTGCTAGCTACTGTCCATCCCAACTATGCTACTGTCAAACCAATGTGCTAGCTACTGTCCATCCCAACTATGCTACTATCAAACCAATGTGCTAGCTACTGTCCATCCCAACTATGCTACTATCAAACCAATGTGCTAGCTACTGTCCATCCCAACTATGCTACTATCAAACCAATGTGCTAGCTACTGTCCATCCCAACTATACTACCATCAAACCAATGTGCTAGCTACTGTCCATCCCAACTATGCTACTATCAAACCAATGTGCTAGCTACTGTCCATCCCAACTATGCTACTATCAAACCAATGTGCTAGCTACTGTCCATCCCAACTATGCTACTATCAAACCAATGTGCTAGCTACTGTCCATCCCAACTATGCTACTATCAAACCAATGTGCTAGCTACTGTCCATCCCAACTATACTACCATCAAACCAATGTGCTAGCTACTGTCCATCCCAACTATGCTACTATCAAACCAATGTGCTAGCAACTGTCCATCCCAACTATGCTACTATCAAACCTATGTGTTAGCTACTGTCCATCCCAACTATGCTACTATCAAACCAATGTGCTAGCTACTGTCCATCCCAACTATGCTACTATCAAACCAATGTGCTAGCTACTGTCCATCCCAACTATGCTACTATCAAACCAATGTGCTAGCTACTGTCCATCCCAACTATGCTACTATCAAACCAATGTGCTAGCTACTGTCCATCCCAACTATGCTACTATCAAACCAATGTGCTAGCTACTGTCCATCCCAACTATGCTACTATCAAACCAATGTGCTAGCTACTGTCCATCCCAACTATGCTATCAAACCTATGTGCTAGCTACTGTACATCCCAACTATGCTACTATCAAACCAATGTGCTAGCTACTGTCCATCCCAACTATGCTACTATCAAACCTATGTGCTAGCTACTGTCCATCCCAACTATGCTACCATCAAACCAATGTGCTAGCTAATGTACATCCCAACTATGCTACTATCAAACCAATGTGCTAGCTACTGTCCATCCAAACTATGCTATCAAACCTATGTGCTAGCTACTGTCCATCCCAACTATGCTACTATCAAACCAATGTGCTAGCTACTGTACATCCCAACTATGCTACTATCAAACCAATGTGCTAGCTACTGTCCATCCCAACTATGCTATCAAACCAATGTGCTAGCTACTGTACATCCCAACTATGCTACTATCAAACCAATGTGCTAGCTACTGTCCATCCCAACTATGCTACTACCAAACCAATGTGCTAGCTACTGTCCATCCCAACTATGCTACTATCAAACCAATGTGCTAGCTACTGTCCATCCCAACTATGCTACTATCAAACCAATGTGCTAGCTACTGTCCATCCCAACTATGCTACTATCAAACCAATGTGCTAGCTACTGTCCATCCCAACTATGCTACTATCAAACCAATGTGCTAGCTACTGTCCATCCAAACTATGCTATCAAACCTATGTGCTAGCTACTGTACATCCCAACTATGCTACTATCAAACCAATGTGCTAGCTACTGTCCATCCAAACTATGCTATCAAACCTATGTGCTAGCTACTGTCCATCCCAACTATGCTACTATCAAACCAATGTGCTAGCTACTGTACATCCCAACTATGCTACTATCAAACCAATGTGCTAGCTACTGTCCATCCCAACTATGCTACTATCAAACCAATGTGCTAGCTACTGTCCATCCCAACTATGCTACTATCAAACCAATGTGCTAGCTACTGTCCATCCCAACTATGCTATCAAACCTATGTGCTAGCTACTGTACATCCCAACTATGCTACTATCAAACCAATGTGCTAGCTACTGTCCATCCCAACTATGCTACTATCAAACCTATGTGCTAGCTACTGTCCATCCCAACTATGCTACTATCAAACCAATGTGCTAGCTAATGTACATCCCAACTATGCTACTATCAAACCAATGTGCTAGCTACTGTCCATCCAAACTATGCTATCAAACCTATGTGCTAGCTACTGTCCATCCCAACTATGCTACTATCAAACCAATGTGCTAGCTACTGTACATCCCAACTATGCTACTATCAAACCAATGTGCTAGCTACTGTCCATCCCAACTATGCTATCAAACCAATGTGCTAGCTACTGTACATCCCAACTATGCTACTATCAAACCAATGTGCTAGCTACTGTCCATCCCAACTATGCTACTACCAAACCAATGTGCTAGCTACCGTCCATCCCAACTATGCTACTATCAAACCAATGTGCTAGCTACTGTCCATCCCAACTATGCTACTATCAAACCAATGTGTTAGTTACTGTCCATCCCAACTATGCTACTATCAAACCAATGTGCTAGCTACTGTCCATCCCAACTATGCTACTATCAAACCAATGTGCTAGCTACTGTCCATCCCAACTATGCTACTACCAAACCAATGTGCTAGCTACTGTCCATCCCAACTATGCTACTGTCAAACCAATGTGCTAGCTACTGTCCATCCAAACTATGCTACTATCAAACCAATGTGCTAGCTACTGTCCATCCCAACTATGCTACTGTCAAACCAATGTGCTAGCTACTGTCCATCCCAACTATGCTACTATCAAACCAATGTGCTAGCTACTGTCCATCCCAACTATGCTACTATCAAACCAATGTGCTAGCTACTGTCCATCCCAACTATGCTACTATCAAACCAATGTGCTAGCTACTGTCCATCCCAACTATACTACCATCAAACCAATGTGCTAGCTACTGTCCATCCCAACTATGCTACTATCAAACCAATGTGCTAGCTACTGTCCATCCCAACTATGCTACTATCAAACCAATGTGCTAGCTACTGTCCATCCCAACTATGCTACTATCAAACCAATGTGCTAGCTACTGTCCATCCCAACTATGCTACTATCAAACCAATGTGCTAGCTACTGTCCATCCCAACTATACTACCATCAAACCAATGTGCTAGCTACTGTCCATCCCAACTATGCTACTATCAAACCAATGTGCTAGCAACTGTCCATCCCAACTATGCTACTACCAAACCTATGTGTTAGCTACTGTCCATCCCAACTATGCTACTATCAAACCAATGTGCTAGCTACTGTCCATCCCAACTATGCTACTATCAAACCAATGTGCTAGCTACTGTCCATCCCAACTATGCTACTATCAAACCAATGTGCTAGCTACTGTCCATCCCAACTATGCTACTATCAAACCAATGTGCTAGCTACTGTCCATCCCAACTATGCTACTATCAAACCAATGTGCTAGCTACTGTCCATCCCAACTATGCTACTATCAAACCAATGTGCTAGCTACTGTCCATCCCAACTATGCTATCAAACCTATGTGCTAGCTACTGTACATCCCAACTATGCTACTATCAAACCAATGTGCTAGCTACTGTCCATCCCAACTATGCTACTATCAATCCAATGTGCTAGCTAATGTACATCCCAACTATGCTACTATCAAACCAATGTGCTAGCTACTGTCTATCCCAACTATGCTACTATCAAACCAATGTGCTAGCTACTGTCCATCCCAACTATGCTACTATCAAACCAATGTGCTAGCTACTGTCCATCCAAACTATGCTATCAAACCTATGTGCTAGCTACTGTCCATCCCAACTATGCTACTATCAAACCAATGTGCTAGCTACTGTACATCCCAACTATGCTACTATCAAACCAATGTGCTAGCTACTGTCCATCCCAACTATGCTATCAAACCAATGTGCTAGCTACTGTACATCCCAACTATGCTACTATCAAACCAAGGTGCTAGCTACTGTCCATCCCAACTATGCTACTATCAAACCAATATGCTAGCTCCTGTCCATCCCAACTATGCTACTATCAAACCAATGTGCTAGCTACTGTCCATCCCAACTATGCTACTATCAAACCAATGTGCTAGCTACTGTCCATCCCAACTATGCTACTATCAAACCAATGTGCTAGCTACTGTCCATCCCAACTATGCTACTATCAAACCAATGTGCTAGCTACTGTCCATCCCAACTATGCTACTACCAAACCAATGTGCTAGCTACTGTCCATCCCAACTATGCTACTGTCAAACCAATGTGCTAGCTACTGTCCATCCCAACTATGCTACTATCAAACCAATGTGCTAGCTACTGTCCATCCAAACTATGCTATCAAACCTATGTGCTAGCTACTGTCCATCCCAACTATGCTACTATCAAACCAATGTGCTAGCTACTGTACATCCCAACTATGCTACTATCAAACCAATGTGCTAGCTACTGTCCATCCCAACTATGCTATCAAACCAATGTGCTAGCTACTGTACATCCCAACTATGCTACTATCAAAACAATGTGCTAGCTACTGTCCATCCCAACTATGCTACTATCAAACCAATATGCTAGCTCCTGTCCATCCCAACTATGCTACTATCAAACCAATGTGCTAGCTACTGTCCATCCCAACTATGCTACTATCAAACCAATGTGCTAGCTACTGTCCATCCCAACTATGCTACTATCAAACCAATGTGCTAGCTACTGTCCATCCCAACTATGCTACTATCAAACCAATGTGCTAGCTACTGTCCATCCCAACTATGCTACTACCAAACCAATGTGCTAGCTACCGTCCATCCCAACTATGCTACTATCAAACCAATGTGCTAGCTACTGTCCATCCCAACTATGCTACTATCAAACCAATGTGTTAGTTACTGTCCATCCCAACTATGCTACTATCAAACCAATGTGCTAGCTACTGTCCATCCCAACTATGCTACTATCAAACCAATGTGCTAGCTACTGTCCATCCCAACTATGCTACTACCAAACCAATGTGCTAGCTACTGTCCATCCCAACTATGCTACTGTCAAACCAATGTGCTAGCTACTGTCCATCCAAACTATGCTACTATCAAACCAATGTGCTAGCTACTGTCCATCCCAACTATGCTACTGTCAAACCAATGTGCTAGCTACTGTCCATCCCAACTATGCTACTATCAAACCAATGTGCTAGCTACTGTCCATCCCAACTATGCTACTATCAAACCAATGTGCTAGCTACTGTCCATCCCAACTATGCTACTATCAAACCAATGTGCTAGCTACTGTCCATCCCAACTATACTACCATCAAACCAATGTGCTAGCTACTGTCCATCCCAACTATGCTACTATCAAACCAATGTGCTAGCTACTGTCCATCCCAACTATGCTACTATCAAACCAATGTGCTAGCTACTGTCCATCCCAACTATGCTACTATCAAACCAATGTGCTAGCTACTGTCCATCCCAACTATGCTACTATCAAACCAATGTGCTAGCTACTGTCCATCCCAACTATACTACCATCAAACCAATGTGCTAGCTACTGTCCATCCCAACTATGCTACTATCAAACCAATGTGCTAGCAACTGTCCATCCCAACTATGCTACTATCAAACCTATGTGTTAGCTACTGTCCATCCCAACTATGCTACTATCAAACCAATGTGCTAGCTACTGTCCATCCCAACTATGCTACTATCAAACCAATGTGCTAGCTACAGTCCATCCCAACTATGCTACTATCAAACCAATGTGCTAGCTACTGTCCATCCCAACTATGCTACTATCAAACCAATGTGCTAGCTACTGTCCATCCCAACTATGCTACTATCAAACCAATGTGCTAGCTACTGTCCATCCCAACTATGCTATCAAACCTATGTGCTAGCTACTGTACATCCCAACTATGCTACTATCAAACCAATGTGCTAGCTACTGTCCATCCCAACTATGCTACTATCAAACCTATGTGCTAGCTACTGTCCATCCCAACTATGCTACTATCAAACCAATGTGCTAGCTAATGTACATCCCAACTATGCTACTATCAAACCAATGTGCTAGCTACTGTCCATCCAAACTATGCTATCAAACCTATGTGCTAGCTACTGTCCATCCCAACTATGCTACTATCAAACCAATGTGCTAGCTACTGTACATCCCAACTATGCTACTATCAAACCAATGTGCTAGCTACTGTCCATCCCAACTATGCTACTATCAAACCAATGTGCTAGCTACTGTCCATCCCAACTATGCTACTATCAAACCAATGTGCTAGCTACTGTCCATCCCAACTATGCTATCAAACCTATGTGCTAGCTACTGTACATCCCAACTATGCTACTATCAAACCAATGTGCTAGCTACTGTCCATCCCAACTATGCTACTATCAAACCTATGTGCTAGCTACTGTCCATCCCAACTATGCTACTATCAAACCAATGTGCTAGCTAATGTACATCCCAACTATGCTACTATCAAACCAATGTGCTAGCTACTGTCCATCCAAACTATGCTATCAAACCTATGTGCTAGCTACTGTCCATCCCAACTATGCTACTATCAAACCAATGTGCTAGCTACTGTACATCCCAACTATGCTACTATCAAACCAATGTGCTAGCTACTGTCCATCCCAACTATGCTATCAAACCAATGTGCTAGCTACTGTACATCCCAACTATGCTACTATCAAACCAATGTGCTAGCTACTGTCCATCCCAACTATGCTACTACCAAACCAATGTGCTAGCTACTGTCCATCCCAACTATGCTACTATCAAACCAATGTGCTAGCTACTGTCCATCCCAACTATGCTACTATCAAACCAATGTGCTAGCTACTGTCCATCCCAACTATGCTACTATCAAACCAATGTGCTAGCTACTGTCCATCCCAACTATGCTACTATCAAACCAATGTGCTAGCTACTGTCCATCCCAACTATGCTATCAAACCTATGTGCTAGCTACTGTACATCCCAACTATGCTACTATCAAACCAATGTGCTAGCTACTGTCCATCCCAACTATGCTACTATCAAACCTATGTGCTAGCTACTGTCCATCCCAACTATGCTACTATCAAACCAATGTGCTAGCTAATGTACATCCCAACTATGCTACTATCAAACCAATGTGCTAGCTACTGTCCATCCAAACTATGCTATCAAACCTATGTGCTAGCTACTGTCCATCCCAACTATGCTACTATCAAACCAATGTGCTAGCTACTGTACATCCCAACTATGCTACTATCAAACCAATGTGCTAGCTACTGTCCATCCCAACTATGCTACTATCAAACCAATGTGCTAGCTACTGTCCATCCCAACTATGCTACTATCAAACCAATGTGCTAGCTACTGTCCATCCCAACTATGCTATCAAACCTATGTGCTAGCTACTGTACATCCCAACTATGCTACTATCAAACCAATGTGCTAGCTACTGTCCATCCCAACTATGCTACTATCAAACCTATGTGCTAACTACTGTCCATCCCAACTATGCTACTATCAAACCAATGTGCTAGCTAATGTACATCCCAACTATGCTACTATCAAACCAATGTGCTAGCTACTGTCCACTCAAACTATGCTATCAAACCTATGTGCTAGCTACTGTCCATCCCAACTATGCTATTATCAAACCAATGTGCTAGCTACTGTACATCCCAACTATGCTACTATCAAACCAATGTGCTAGCTACTGTCCATCCCAACTATGCTATCAAACCAATGTGCTAGCTACTGTACATCCCAACTATGCTACTATCAAACCAATGTGCTAGCTACTGTCCATCCCAACTATGCTACTACCAAACCAATGTGCTAGCTACCGTCCATCCCAACTATGCTACTATCAAACCAATGTGCTAGCTACTGTCCATCCCAACTATGCTACTATCAAACCAATGTGTTAGTTACTGTCCATCCCAACTATGCTACTATCAAACCAATGTGCTAGCTACTGTCCATCCCAACTATGCTACTATCAAACCAATGTGCTAGCTACTGTCCATCCCAACTATGCTACTACCAAACCAATGTGCTAGCTACTGTCCATCCCAACTATGCTACTGTCAAACCAATGTGCTAGCTACTGTCCATCCAAACTATGCTACTATCAAACCAATGTGCTAGCTACTGTCCATCCCAACTATGCTACTGTCAAACCAATGTGCTAGCTACTGTCCATCCCAACTATGCTACTATCAAACCAATGTGCTAGCTACTGTCCATCCCAACTATGCTACTATCAAACCAATGTGCTAGCTACTGTCCATCCCAACTATGCTACTATCAAACCAATGTGCTAGCTACTGTCCATCCCAACTATACTACCATCAAACCAATGTGCTAGCTACTGTCCATCCCAACTATGCTACTATCAAACCAATGTGCTAGCTACTGTCCATCCCAACTATGCTACTATCAAACCAATGTGCTAGCTACTGTCCATCCCAACTATGCTACTATCAAACCAATGTGCTAGCTACTGTCCATCCCAACTATGCTACTATCAAACCAATGTGCTAGCTACTGTCCATCCCAACTATACTACCATCAAACCAATGTGCTAGCTACTGTCCATCCCAACTATGCTACTATCAAACCAATGTGCTAGCAACTGTCCATCCCAACTATGCTACTACCAAACCTATGTGTTAGCTACTGTCCATCCCAACTATGCTACTATCAAACCAATGTGCTAGCTACTGTCCATCCCAACTATGCTACTATCAAACCAATGTGCTAGCTACTGTCCATCCCAACTATGCTACTATCAAACCAATGTGCTAGCTACTGTCCATCCCAACTATGCTACTATCAAACCAATGTGCTAGCTACTGTCCATCCCAACTATGCTACTATCAAACCAATGTGCTAGCTACTGTCCATCCCAACTATGCTATCAAACCTATGTGCTAGCTACTGTACATCCCAACTATGCTACTATCAAACCAATGTGCTAGCTACTGTCCATCCCAACTATGCTACTATCAAACCAATGTGCTAGCTAATGTACATCCCAACTATGCTACTATCAAACCAATGTGCTAGCTACTGTCTATCCCAACTATGCTACTATCAAACCAATGTGCTAGCTACTGTCCATCCCAACTATGCTACTATCAAACCAATGTGCTAGCTAATGTCCATCCCAACTATGCTACTATCAAACCAATGTGCTAGCTACTGTCCATCCCAACTATGCTACTATCAAACCAATGTGCTAGCTACTGTCCATCCCAACTATGCTACTATCAAACCAATGTGCTAGCTACTGTCCATCCCAACTATGCTACTATCAAACCAATGTGCTAGCTACCGTCCATCCCAACTATGCTACTATCAAACCAATGTGCTAGCTACTGTCCATCCAAACTATGCTACTATCAAACCAATGTGCTAGCTACTGTCCATCCCAACTATGCTACTATCAAACCAATGTGCTAGCTACTGCCCATCCCAACTATGCTACTATCAAACCAATGTGCTAGCTACTGTCCATCCCAACTATGCTACTATCAAACCAATGTGCTAGCTACTGTCCATCCCAACTATGCTACTATAAAACCTATGTGCTAGCTACTGTCCATCCCAACTATGCTATCAAACCTATGTGCTAGCTACTGTACATCCCAACTATGCTACTATCAAACCTATGTGCTAGCTACTGTCCATCCCAACTATGCTACTATCAAACCAATGTGCTAGCTACTGTCCATCCCAACTATGCTACTATCAAACCAATGTGCTAGCTACTGTCCATCCCAACTATGCTACTATCAAACCAATGTGCTAGCTACTGTCCATCCCAACTATGCTACTATCAAACCAATGTGCTAGCGACTGTCCATCCCAACTATGCTACTATAAACCAATGTGCTAGCTAATGTACATCCCAACTATGCTACTATCAAACCAATGTGCTAGCTACTGTCCATCCCAACTATGCTACTATCAAACCAATGTGCTAGCTACTGTCCATCCCAACTATGCTACTATCAAACCAATGTGCTAGCTAATGTCCATCCCAACTATGCTACTATCAAACCAATGTGCTAGCTACTGTCCATCCCAACTATGCTACTATCAAACCAATGTGCTAGCTACTGTCCATCCCAACTATGCTACTATCAAACCAATGTGCTAGCTTCTGTCCATCCCAACTATGCTACTATCAAACCAATGTGCTAGCTTCTGTCCATCCCAACTATGCTACTATCAAACCAATGTGCTAGCTACTGTCCATCCCAACTATGCTACTATCAAACCTATGTGCTAGCTACTGTCCATCCCAACTATGCTACTATCAAACCAATGTGCTAGCTACTGTCCATCCCAACTATGCTACTATCAAACCAATGTGCTAGCTACTGTCCATCCCAACTAGGCTACTATCAAACCAATGTGCTAGCTACTGTCCATCCCAACTATGCTACTATCAAACCAATGTGCTAGCTACTGTCCATCCCAACTATGCTACTATCAAACCAATGTGCTAGCTACTGTCCATCCCAACTATGCTACTATCAAACCAATGTGCTAGCTACTGTCCATCCCAACTATGCTACTATCAAACCAATGTGCTTGCTAATGTCCATCCCAACTATGCTACTATCAAACCAATGTGCTAGCTACTGTCCATCCCAACTATGCTACTATCAAACCAATGTTCTAGCTACTGTCCATCCCAACTATGCTACTATCAAACCAATGTGCTAGCTTCTGTCCATCCCAACTATGCTACTATCAAACCAATGTGCTAGCTTCTGTCCATCCCAACTATGCTACTATCAAACCAATGTGCTAGCTACTGTCCATCCCAACTATGCTTCTATCAAACCAATGTGCTAGCTACTGTCCATCCCAACTATGCTACTATCAAACCTATGTGCTAGCTACTGTCCATCCCAACTATGCTACTATCAAACCAATGTGCTAGCTACTGTCCATCCCAACTATGCTACTATCAAACCAATGTGCTAGCTACTGTCCATCCCAACTAGGCTACTATCAAACCAATGTGCTAGCTACTGTCCATCCCAACTATGCTACTATCAAACCAATGTGCTAGCTACTGTCCATCCCAACTATGCTACTATCAAACCAATGTGCTAGCTACTGTCCATCCCAACTATGCTACTATCAAACCAATGTGCTAGCTACTGTCCATCCCAACTATGCTACTATCAAACCAATGTGCTAGCTAATGTCCATCCCAACTATGCTACTATCAAACCAATGTGCTAGCTAATGTCCATCCCAACTATGCTACTATCAAACCAATGTGCTAGCTACTGTCCATCCCAACTATGCTACTATCAAACCAATGTGCTAGCTACTGTCCATCCCAACTATGCTACTATCAAACCAATGTGCTAGCTAATGTCCATCCCAACTATGCTACTATCAAACCAATGTGCTAGCTAATGTCCATCCCAACTATGCTACTATCAAACCAATGTGCTAGCTACTATCCATCCCAACTATGCTACTATCAAACCAATGTGCTAGCTACTGTCCATCCCAACTATGCTACTATCAAACCAATGTGCTAGCTACTGTCCATCCCAACTATGCTACTATCAAACCAATGTGTTAGTTACTGTCCATCCCAACTATGCTACTATCAAACCAATGTGCTAGCTACTGTCCATCCCAACTATGCTACTATCAAACCAATGTGCTAGCTACTGTCCATCCCAACTATGCTACTGTCAAACCAATGTGCTAGCTACTGTCCATCCCAACTATGCTACTATCAAACCAATGTGCTAGCTACTGTCCATCCCAACTATGCTACTTTCAAACCAATGTGCTAGCTACTGTCCATCCCAACTATGCTACTATCAAACCAATGTGCTAGCTACTGTCCATCCCAACTATACTACCATCAAACCAATGTGCTAGCTACTGTCCATCCCAACTATGCTTCTATCAAACCAATGTGCTAGCTACTGTCCATCCCAACTATGCTACTATCAAACCTATGTGCTAGCTACTGTCCATCCCAACTATGCTACTATCAAACCAATGTGCTAGCTACTGTCCATCCCAACTATGCTACTATCAAACCAATGTGCTAGCTACTGTCCATCCCAACTAGGCTACTATCAAACCAATGTGCTAGCTACTGTCCATCCCAACTATGCTACTATCAAACCAATGTGCTAGCTACTGTCCATCCCAACTATGCTACTATCAAACCAATGTGCTAGCTACTGTCCATCCCAACTATGCTACTATCAAACCAATGTGCTAGCTACTGTCCATCCCAACTATGCTACTATCAAACCAATGTGCTAGCTACTGTCCATCCCAACTATGCTACTATCAAACCAATGTGCTTGCTAATGTCCATCCCAACTATGCTACTATCAAACCAATGTGCTAGCTACTGTCCATCCCAACTATGCTACTATCAAACCAATGTTCTAGCTACTGTCCATCCCAACTATGCTACTATCAAACCAATGTGCTAGCTTCTGTCCATCCCAACTATGCTACTATCAAACCAATGTGCTAGCTTCTGTCCATCCCAACTATGCTACTATCAAACCAATGTGCTAGCTACTGTCCATCCCAACTATGCTTCTATCAAACCAATGTGCTAGCTACTGTCCATCCCAACTATGCTACTATCAAACCTATGTGCTAGCTACTGTCCATCCCAACTATGCTACTATCAAACCAATGTGCTAGCTACTGTCCATCCCAACTATGCTACTATCAAACCAATGTGCTAGCTACTGTCCATCCAAACTATGCTATCAAACCTATGTGCTAGCTTCTGTCCATCCCAACTATGCTACTATCAAACCAATGTGCTAGCTAATGTCCATCCCAACTATGCTACTATCAAACCAATGTGCTAGCTAATGTCCATCCCAACTATGCTACTATCAAACCAATGTGCTAGCTACTATCCATCCCAACTATGCTACTATCAAACCAATGTGCTAGCTACTGTCCATCCCAACTATGCTACTATCAAACCAATGTGCTAGCTACTGTCCATCCCAACTATGCTACTATCAAACCAATGTGTTAGTTACTGTCCATCCCAACTATGCTACTATCAAACCAATGTGCTAGCTACTGTCCATCCCAACTATGCTACTATCAAACCAATGTGCTAGCTACTGTCCATCCCAACTATGCTACTGTCAAACCAATGTGCTAGCTACTGTCCATCCCAACTATGCTACTATCAAACCAATGTGCTAGCTACTGTCCATCCCAACTATGCTACTATCAAACCAATGTGCTAGCTACTGTCCATCCCAACTATGCTACTATCAAACCAATGTGCTAGCTACTGTCCATCCCAACTATACTACCATCAAACCAATGTGCTAGCTACTGTCCATCCCAACTATGCTTCTATCAAACCAATGTGCTAGCTACTGTCCATCCCAACTATGCTACTATCAAACCTATGTGCTAGCTACTGTCCATCCCAACTATGCTACTATCAAACCAATGTGCTAGCTACTGTCCATCCCAACTATGCTACTATCAAACCAATGTGCTAGCTACTGTCCATCCCAACTAGGCTACTATCAAACCAATGTGCTAGCTACTGTCCATCCCAACTATGCTACTATCAAACCAATGTGCTAGCTACTGTCCATCCCAACTATGCTACTATCAAACCAATGTGCTAGCTACTGTCCATCCCAACTATGCTACTATCAAACCAATGTGCTAGCTACTGTCCATCCCAACTATGCTACTATCAAACCAATGTGCTAGCTACTGTCCATCCCAACTATGCTACTATCAAACCAATGTGCTTGCTAATGTCCATCCCAACTATGCTACTATCAAACCAATGTGCTAGCTACTGTCCATCCCAACTATGCTACTATCAAACCAATGTTCTAGCTACTGTCCATCCCAACTATGCTACTATCAAACCAATGTGCTAGCTTCTGTCCATCCCAACTATGCTACTATCAAACCAATGTGCTAGCTTCTGTCCATCCCAACTATGCTACTATCAAACCAATGTGCTAGCTACTGTCCATCCCAACTATGCTTCTATCAAACCAATGTGCTAGCTACTGTCCATCCCAACTATGCTACTATCAAACCTATGTGCTAGCTACTGTCCATCCCAACTATGCTACTATCAAACCAATGTGCTAGCTACTGTCCATCCCAACTATGCTACTATCAAACCAATGTGCTAGCTACTGTCCATCCCAACTAGGCTACTATCAAACCAATGTGCTAGCTACTGTCCATCCCAACTATGCTACTATCAAACCAATGTGCTAGCTACTGTCCATCCCAACTATGCTACTATCAAACCAATGTGCTAGCTACTGTCCATCCCAACTATGCTACTATCAAACCAATGTGCTAGCTAATGTCCATCCCAACTATGCTACTATCAAACCAATGTGCTAGCTAATGTCCATCCCAACTATGCTACTATCAAACCAATGTGCTAGCTACTGTCCATCCCAACTATGCTACTATCAAACCAATGTGCTAGCTACTGTCCATCCCAACTATGCTACTATCAAACCAATGTGCTAGCTAATGTCCATCCCAACTATGCTACTATCAAACCAATGTGCTAGCTAATGTCCATCCCAACTATGCTACTATCAAACCAATGTGCTAGCTACTGTCCATCCCAACTATGCTACTATCAAACCAATGTGCTAGCTACTGTCCATCCCAACTATGCTACTATCAAACCAATGTGCTAGCTACTGTCCATCCCAACTATGCTACTATCAAACCAATGTGTTAGTTACTGTCCATCCCAACTATGCTACTATCAAACCAATGTGCTAGCTACTGTCCATCCCAACTATGCTACTATCAAACCAATGTGCTAGCTACTGTCCATCCCAACTATGCTACTGTCAAACCAATGTGCTAGCTACTGTCCATCCCAACTATGCTACTATCAAACCAATGTGCTAGCTACTGTCCATCCCAACTATGCTACTATCAAACCAATGTGCTAGCTACTGTCCATCCCAACTATGCTACTATCAAACCAATGTGCTAGCTACTGTCCATCCCAACTATACTACCATCAAACCAATGTGCTAGCTACTGTCCATCCCAACTATGCTACTATCAAACCAATGTGCTAGCAACTGTCCATCCCAACTATGCTACTATCAAACCAATGTGCTAGCTACTGTCCATCCCAACTATGCTACTATCAAACCAATGTGCTAGCTACTGTCCATCCCAACTATGCTACTATCAAACCAATGTGCTAGCTACTGTCCATCCCAACTATACTACCATCAAACCAATGTGCTAGCTACTGTCCATCCCAACTATGCTACTATCAAACCAATGTGCTAGCAACTGTCCATCCCAACTATGCTACTATCAAACCAATGTGCTAGCTACTGTCCATCCCAACTATGCTACTATCAAACCAATGTGCTAGCTACTGTCGATCCCAACTATGCTATCAAACCAATGTGCTAGCTACTGTCCATCCCAACTATGCTACTATCAAACCAATGTGCTAGCTACAGTCCATCCCAACTATGCTACTATCAAACCAATGTGCTAGTTACTGTCCATCCCAACTATGCTACTATCAAACCAATGTGCTAGCTACCGTCCATCCCAACTATGCTACTATCAAACCAATGTGCTAGCTACCGTCCATCCCAACTATGCTACTATCAAACCAATGTGCTAGCTACAGTCCATCCCAACTATGCTACTATCAAACCAATGTGCTAGTTACTGTCCATCCCAACTATGCTACTATCAAACCAATGTGCTAGCTACTGTCCATCCCAACTATACTACCATCAAACCAATGTGCTAGCTACTGTCCATCCCAACTATGCTACTATCAAACCAATGTGCTAGCAACTGTCCATCCCAACTATGCTACTATCAAACCAATGTGCTAGCTACTGTCCATCCCAACTATGCTACTATCAAACCAATGTGCTAGCTACTGTCGATCCCAACTATGCTATCAAACCAATGTGCTAGCTACCATCCATCCCAACTATGCTACTATCAAACCAATGTGCTAGCTACAGTCCATCCCAACTATGCTACTATCAAACCAATGTGCTAGTTACTGTCCATCCCAACTATGCTACTATCAAACCAATGTGCTAGCTACTGTCCATCCGAACTATGCTACTATCAAACCAATGTGCTAGCTACCGTCCATCCCAACTATGCTACTATCAAACCAATGTGCTAGCTACTGTCCATCCCAACTATGCTACTATCAAACCAATGTGCTAGCTACTGTCGATCCCAACTATGCTATCAAACCAATGTGCTAGCTACTGTCCATCCCAACTATGCTACTATCAAACCAATGTGCTAGCTACAGTCCATCCCAACTATGCTACTATCAAACCAATGTGCTAGTTACTGTCCATCCCAACTATGCTACTATCAAACCAATGTGCTAGCTACTGTCCATCCCAACTATGCTACTATCAAACCAATGTGCTAGCTACCGTCCATCCCAACTATGCTACTATCAAACCAATGTGCTAGCTACAGTCCATCCCAACTATGCTACTATCAAACCAATGTGCTAGTTACTGTCCATCCCAACTATGCTACTATCAAACCAATGTGCTAGCTACTGTCCATCCCAACTATACTACCATCAAACCAATGTGCTAGCTACTGTCCATCCCAACTATGCTACTATCAAACCAATGTGCTAGCAACTGTCCATCCCAACTATGCTACTATCAAACCAATGTGCTAGCTACTGTCCATCCCAACTATGCTACTATCAAACCAATGTGCTAGCTACTGTCGATCCCAACTATGCTATCAAACCAATGTGCTAGCTACCGTCCATCCCAACTATGCTACTATCAAACCAATGTGCTAGCTACAGTCCATCCCAACTATGCTACTATCAAACCAATGTGCTAGCTACTGTCCATCCCAACTATGCTACTATCAAACCAATGTGCTAGCTACTGTCCATCCCAGCTATGCTACTATCAAACCAATGTGCTAGCTACTGTCCATCCCAACTATGCTACTATCAAACCAATGTGCTAGCTACTGTCCATCCCAACTATGCTACTACCAAACCAATTTGCTAGCTACTGTCCATCCCAACTATGCTACTGTCAAACCAATGTGCTAGCTACTGTCCATCCCAACTATGCTACTATCAAACCAATGTGCTAGCTACTGTCCATCCAAACTATGCTATCAAACCTATGTGCTAGCTACTGTCCATCCCAACTATGCTACTATCAAACCAATGTGCTAGCTACTGTACATCCCAACTATGCTACTATCAAACCAATGTGCTAGCTACTGTCCATCCCAACTATGCTACTATCAAACCAATGTGCTAGCTACTGTACATCCCAACTATGCTACTATCAAACCAATGTGCTAGCTACTGTCCATCCCAACTATGCTACTATCAAACCAATATGCTAGCTCCTGTCCATCCCAACTATGCTACTATCAAACCAATGTGCTACCTACTGTCCATCCCAACTATGCTACTATCAAACCAATGTGCTAGCTACTGTCCATCCCAACTATGCTACTATCAAACCAATGTGCTAGCTACTGTCCATCCCAACTATGCTACTATCAAACCAATGTGCTAGCTACTGTCCATCCCAACTATGCTACTACCAAACCAATGTGCTAGCTACTGTCCATCCCAACTATGCTACTGTCAAACCAATGTGCTAGCTACTGTCCATCCCAACTATGCTACTATCAAACCAATGTGCTAGCTACTGTCCATCCAAACTATGCTATCAAACCTATGTGCTAGCTACTGTCCATCCCAACTATGCTACTATCAAACCAATGTGCTAGCTACTGTACATCCCAACTATGCTACTATCAAACCAATGTGCTAGCTACTGTCCATCCCAACTATGCTATCAAACCAATGTGCTAGCTACTGTACATCCCAACTATGCTACTATCAAAACAATGTGCTAGCTACTGTCCATCCCAACTATGCTACTATCAAACCAATATGCTAGCTCCTGTCCATCCCAACTATGCTACTATCAAACCAATGTGCTAGCTACTGTCCATCCCAACTATGCTACTATCAAACCAATGTGCTAGCTACTGTCCATCCCAACTATGCTACTATCAAACCAATGTGCTAGCTACTGTCCATCCCAACTATGCTACTATCAAACCAATGTGCTAGCTACTGTCCATCCCAACTATGCTACTACCAAACCAATGTGCTAGCTACCGTCCATCCCAACTATGCTACTATCAAACCAATGTGCTAGCTACTGTCCATCCCAACTATGCTACTATCAAACCAATGTGTTAGTTACTGTCCATCCCAACTATGCTACTATCAAACCAATGTGCTAGCTACTGTCCATCCCAACTATGCTACTATCAAACCAATGTGCTAGCTACTGTCCATCCCAACTATGCTACTACCAAACCAATGTGCTAGCTACTGTCCATCCCAACTATGCTACTGTCAAACCAATGTGCTAGCTACTGTCCATCCAAACTATGCTACTATCAAACCAATGTGCTAGCTACTGTCCATCCCAACTATGCTACTGTCAAACCAATGTGCTAGCTACTGTCCATCCCAACTATGCTACTATCAAACCAATGTGCTAGCTACTGTCCATCCCAACTATGCTACTATCAAACCAATGTGCTAGCTACTGTCCATCCCAACTATGCTACTATCAAACCAATGTGCTAGCTACTGTCCATCCCAACTATACTACCATCAAACCAATGTGCTAGCTACTGTCCATCCCAACTATGCTACTATCAAACCAATGTGCTAGCAACTGTCCATCCCATCTATGCTACTATCAAACCAATGTGCTAGCTACTGTCCATCCCAACTATGCTACTATCAAACCAATGTGCTAGCTACTGTCCATCCCAACTATGCTACTATCAAACCAATGTGCTAGCTACTGTCCATCCCAACTATACTACCATCAAACCAATGTGCTAGCTACTGTCCATCCCAACTATGCTACTATCAAACCAATGTGCTAGCAACTGTCCATCCCAACTATGCTACTATCAAACCTATGTGTTAGCTACTGTCCATCCCAACTATGCTACTATCAAACCAATGTGCTAGCTACTGTCCATCCCAACTATGCTACTATCAAACCAATGTGCTAGCTACTGTCCATCCCAACTATGCTACTATCAAACCAATGTGCTAGCTACTGTCCATCCCAACTATGCTACTATCAAACCAATGTGCTAGCTACTGTCCATCCCAACTATACTACCATCAAACCAATGTGCTAGCTACTGTCCATCCCAACTATGCTTCTATCAAACCAATGTGCTAGCTACTGTCCATCCCAACTATGCTACTATCAAACCTATGTGCTAGCTACTGTCCATCCCAACTATGCTACTATCAAACCAATGTGCTAGCTACTGTCCATCCCAACTATGCTACTATCAAACCAATGTGCTAGCTACTGTCCATCCCAACTAGGCTACTATCAAACCAATGTGCTAGCTACTGTCCATCCCAACTATGCTACTATCAAACCAATGTGCTAGCTACTGTCCATCCCAACTATGCTACTATCAAACCAATGTGCTAGCTACTGTCCATCCCAACTATGCTACTATCAAACCAATGTGCTAGCTACTGTCCATCCCAACTATGCTACTATCAAACCAATGTGCTAGCTACTGTCCATCCCAACTATGCTACTATCAAACCAATGTGCTTGCTAATGTCCATCCCAACTATGCTACTATCAAACCAATGTGCTAGCTACTGTCCATCCCAACTATGCTACTATCAAACCAATGTTCTAGCTACTGTCCATCCCAACTATGCTACTATCAAACCAATGTGCTAGCTTCTGTCCATCCCAACTATGCTACTATCAAACCAATGTGCTAGCTTCTGTCCATCCCAACTATGCTACTATCAAACCAATGTGCTAGCTACTGTCCATCCCAACTATGCTTCTATCAAACCAATGTGCTAGCTACTGTCCATCCCAACTATGCTACTATCAAACCTATGTGCTAGCTACTGTCCATCCCAACTATGCTACTATCAAACCAATGTGCTAGCTACTGTCCATCCCAACTATGCTACTATCAAACCAATGTGCTAGCTACTGTCCATCCCAACTAGGCTACTATCAAACCAATGTGCTAGCTACTGTCCATCCCAACTATGCTACTATCAAACCAATGTGCTAGCTACTGTCCATCCCAACTATGCTACTATCAAACCAATGTGCTAGCTACTGTCCATCCCAACTATGCTACTATCAAACCAATGTGCTAGCTAATGTCCATCCCAACTATGCTACTATCAAACCAATGTGCTAGCTAATGTCCATCCCAACTATGCTACTATCAAACCAATGTGCTAGCTACTGTCCATCCCAACTATGCTACTATCAAACCAATGTGCTAGCTACTGTCCATCCCAACTATGCTACTATCAAACCAATGTGCTAGCTAATGTCCATCCCAACTATGCTACTATCAAACCAATGTGCTAGCTAATGTCCATCCCAACTATGCTACTATCAAACCAATGTGCTAGCTACTGTCCATCCCAACTATGCTACTATCAAACCAATGTGCTAGCTACTGTCCATCCCAACTATGCTACTATCAAACCAATGTGCTAGCTACTGTCCATCCCAACTATGCTACTATCAAACCAATGTGTTAGTTACTGTCCATCCCAACTATGCTACTATCAAACCAATGTGCTAGCTACTGTCCATCCCAACTATGCTACTATCAAACCAATGTGCTAGCTACTGTCCATCCCAACTATGCTACTGTCAAACCAATGTGCTAGCTACTGTCCATCCCAACTATGCTACTATCAAACCAATGTGCTAGCTACTGTCCATCCCAACTATGCTACTATCAAACCAATGTGCTAGCTACTGTCCATCCCAACTATGCTACTATCAAACCAATGTGCTAGCTACTGTCCATCCCAACTATACTACCATCAAACCAATGTGCTAGCTACTGTCCATCCCAACTATGCTACTATCAAACCAATGTGCTAGCAACTGTCCATCCCAACTATGCTACTATCAAACCAATGTGCTAGCTACTGTCCATCCCAACTATGCTACTATCAAACCAATGTGCTAGCTACTGTCCATCCCAACTATGCTACTATCAAACCAATGTGCTAGCTACTGTCCATCCCAACTATACTACCATCAAACCAATGTGCTAGCTACTGTCCATCCCAACTATGCTACTATCAAACCAATGTGCTAGCAACTGTCCATCCCAACTATGCTACTATCAAACCAATGTGCTAGCTACTGTCCATCCCAACTATGCTACTATCAAACCAATGTGCTAGCTACTGTCGATCCCAACTATGCTATCAAACCAATGTGCTAGCTACTGTCCATCCCAACTATGCTACTATCAAACCAATGTGCTAGCTACAGTCCATCCCAACTATGCTACTATCAAACCAATGTGCTAGTTACTGTCCATCCCAACTATGCTACTATCAAACCAATGTGCTAGCTACCGTCCATCCCAACTATGCTACTATCAAACCAATGTGCTAGCTACCGTCCATCCCAACTATGCTACTATCAAACCAATGTGCTAGCTACAGTCCATCCCAACTATGCTACTATCAAACCAATGTGCTAGTTACTGTCCATCCCAACTATGCTACTATCAAACCAATGTGCTAGCTACTGTCCATCCCAACTATACTACCATCAAACCAATGTGCTAGCTACTGTCCATCCCAACTATGCTACTATCAAACCAATGTGCTAGCAACTGTCCATCCCAACTATGCTACTATCAAACCAATGTGCTAGCTACTGTCCATCCCAACTATGCTACTATCAAACCAATGTGCTAGCTACTGTCGATCCCAACTATGCTATCAAACCAATGTGCTAGCTACCATCCATCCCAACTATGCTACTATCAAACCAATGTGCTAGCTACAGTCCATCCCAACTATGCTACTATCAAACCAATGTGCTAGTTACTGTCCATCCCAACTATGCTACTATCAAACCAATGTGCTAGCTACTGTCCATCCGAACTATGCTACTATCAAACCAATGTGCTAGCTACCGTCCATCCCAACTATGCTACTATCAAACCAATGTGCTAGCTACTGTCCATCCCAACTATGCTACTATCAAACCAATGTGCTAGCTACTGTCGATCCCAACTATGCTATCAAACCAATGTGCTAGCTACTGTCCATCCCAACTATGCTACTATCAAACCAATGTGCTAGCTACAGTCCATCCCAACTATGCTACTATCAAACCAATGTGCTAGTTACTGTCCATCCCAACTATGCTACTATCAAACCAATGTGCTAGCTACTGTCCATCCCAACTATGCTACTATCAAACCAATGTGCTAGCTACCGTCCATCCCAACTATGCTACTATCAAACCAATGTGCTAGCTACAGTCCATCCCAACTATGCTACTATCAAACCAATGTGCTAGTTACTGTCCATCCCAACTATGCTACTATCAAACCAATGTGCTAGCTACTGTCCATCCCAACTATACTACCATCAAACCAATGTGCTAGCTACTGTCCATCCCAACTATGCTACTATCAAACCAATGTGCTAGCAACTGTCCATCCCAACTATGCTACTATCAAACCAATGTGCTAGCTACTGTCCATCCCAACTATGCTACTATCAAACCAATGTGCTAGCTACTGTCGATCCCAACTATGCTATCAAACCAATGTGCTAGCTACCGTCCATCCCAACTATGCTACTATCAAACCAATGTGCTAGCTACAGTCCATCCCAACTATGCTACTATCAAACCAATGTGCTAGCTACTGTCCATCCCAACTATGCTACTATCAAACCAATGTGCTAGCTACTGTCCATCCCAGCTATGCTACTATCAAACCAATGTGCTAGCTACTGTCCATCCCAACTATGCTACTATCAAACCAATGTGCTAGCTACTGTCCATCCCAACTATGCTACTACCAAACCAATTTGCTAGCTACTGTCCATCCCAACTATGCTACTGTCAAACCAATGTGCTAGCTACTGTCCATCCCAACTATGCTACTATCAAACCAATGTGCTAGCTACTGTCCATCCAAACTATGCTATCAAACCTATGTGCTAGCTACTGTCCATCCCAACTATGCTACTATCAAACCAATGTGCTAGCTACTGTACATCCCAACTATGCTACTATCAAACCAATGTGCTAGCTACTGTCCATCCCAACTATGCTACTATCAAACCAATGTGCTAGCTACTGTACATCCCAACTATGCTACTATCAAACCAATGTGCTAGCTACTGTCCATCCCAACTATGCTACTATCAAACCAATATGCTAGCTCCTGTCCATCCCAACTATGCTACTATCAAACCAATGTGCTACCTACTGTCCATCCCAACTATGCTACTATCAAACCAATGTGCTAGCTACTGTCCATCCCAACTATGCTACTATCAAACCAATGTGCTAGCTACTGTCCATCCCAACTATGCTACTATCAAACCAATGTGCTAGCTACTGTCCATCCCAACTATGCTACTACCAAACCAATGTGCTAGCTACTGTCCATCCCAACTATGCTACTGTCAAACCAATGTGCTAGCTACTGTCCATCCCAACTATGCTACTATCAAACCAATGTGCTAGCTACTGTCCATCCAAACTATGCTATCAAACCTATGTGCTAGCTACTGTCCATCCCAACTATGCTACTATCAAACCAATGTGCTAGCTACTGTACATCCCAACTATGCTACTATCAAACCAATGTGCTAGCTACTGTCCATCCCAACTATGCTATCAAACCAATGTGCTAGCTACTGTACATCCCAACTATGCTACTATCAAAACAATGTGCTAGCTACTGTCCATCCCAACTATGCTACTATCAAACCAATATGCTAGCTCCTGTCCATCCCAACTATGCTACTATCAAACCAATGTGCTAGCTACTGTCCATCCCAACTATGCTACTATCAAACCAATGTGCTAGCTACTGTCCATCCCAACTATGCTACTATCAAACCAATGTGCTAGCTACTGTCCATCCCAACTATGCTACTATCAAACCAATGTGCTAGCTACTGTCCATCCCAACTATGCTACTACCAAACCAATGTGCTAGCTACCGTCCATCCCAACTATGCTACTATCAAACCAATGTGCTAGCTACTGTCCATCCCAACTATGCTACTATCAAACCAATGTGTTAGTTACTGTCCATCCCAACTATGCTACTATCAAACCAATGTGCTAGCTACTGTCCATCCCAACTATGCTACTATCAAACCAATGTGCTAGCTACTGTCCATCCCAACTATGCTACTACCAAACCAATGTGCTAGCTACTGTCCATCCCAACTATGCTACTGTCAAACCAATGTGCTAGCTACTGTCCATCCAAACTATGCTACTATCAAACCAATGTGCTAGCTACTGTCCATCCCAACTATGCTACTGTCAAACCAATGTGCTAGCTACTGTCCATCCCAACTATGCTACTATCAAACCAATGTGCTAGCTACTGTCCATCCCAACTATGCTACTATCAAACCAATGTGCTAGCTACTGTCCATCCCAACTATGCTACTATCAAACCAATGTGCTAGCTACTGTCCATCCCAACTATACTACCATCAAACCAATGTGCTAGCTACTGTCCATCCCAACTATGCTACTATCAAACCAATGTGCTAGCAACTGTCCATCCCATCTATGCTACTATCAAACCAATGTGCTAGCTACTGTCCATCCCAACTATGCTACTATCAAACCAATGTGCTAGCTACTGTCCATCCCAACTATGCTACTATCAAACCAATGTGCTAGCTACTGTCCATCCCAACTATACTACCATCAAACCAATGTGCTAGCTACTGTCCATCCCAACTATGCTACTATCAAACCAATGTGCTAGCAACTGTCCATCCCAACTATGCTACTATCAAACCTATGTGTTAGCTACTGTCCATCCCAACTATGCTACTATCAAACCAATGTGCTAGCTACTGTCCATCCCAACTATGCTACTATCAAACCAATGTGCTAGCTACTGTCCATCCCAACTATGCTACTATCAAACCAATGTGCTAGCTACTGTCCATCCCAACTATGCTACTATCAAACCAATGTGCTAGCTACTGTCCATCCCAACTATGCTACTATCAAACCAATGTGCTAGCTACTGTCCATCCCAACTATGCTATCAAACCTATGTGCTAGCTACTGTACATCCCAACTATGCTACTATCAAACCAATGTGCTAGCTACTGTCCATCCCAACTATGCTACTATCAAACCTATGTGCTAGCTACTGTCCATCCCAACTATGCTACTATCAAACCAATGTGCTAGCTAATGTACATCCCAACTATGCTACTATCAAACCAATGTGCTAGCTACTGTCTATCCCAACTATGCTACTATCAAACCAATGTGCTAGCTACTGTCCATCCCAACTATGCTACTATCAAACCAATGTGTTAGCTAATGTCCATCCCAACTATGCTACTATCAAACCAATGTGCTAGCTACTGTCCATCCCAACTATGCTACTATCAAACCAATGTGCTAGCTACTGTCCATCCCAACTATGCTACTATCAAACCAATGTGCTAGCTACTGTCCATCCCAACTATGCTACTATCAAACCAATGTGCTAGCTACCGTCCATCCCAACTATGCTACTATCAAACCAATGTGCTAGCTACTGTCCATCCAAACTATGCTACTATCAAACCAATGTGCTAGCTACTGTCCATCCCAACTATGCTACTATCAAACCAATGTGCTAGCTACTGCCCATCCCAACTATGCTACTATCAAACCAATGTGCTAGCTACTGTCCATCCCAACTATGCTACTATCAAACCAATGTGCTAGCTACTGTCCATCCCAACTATGCTACTATCAAACCAATGTGCTAGCGACTGTCCATCCCAACTATGCTACTATCAAACCAATGTGCTAGCTAATGTACATCCCAACTATGCTACTATCAAACCAATGTGCTAGCTACTGTCCATCCCAACTATGCTACTATCAAACCAATGTGCTAGCTACTGTCCATCCCAACTATGCTACTATCAAACCAATGTGCTAGCTAATGTCCATCCCAACTATGCTACTATCAAACCAATGTGCTAGCTACTGTCCATCCCAACTATGCTACTATCAAACCAATGTGCTAGCTACTGTCCATCCCAACTATGCTACTATCAAACCAATGTGCTAGCTACTGTCCATCCCAACTATGCTACTATCAAACCAATGTGCTAGCGACTGTCCATCCCAACTATGCTACTATCAAACCAATGTGCTAGCTACTGTCCATCCCAACTATGCTACTATCAAACCAATGTGCTAGCTACTGTCCATCCCAACTATGCTACTATCAAACCAATGTGCTAGCTAATGTCCATCCCAACTATGCTACTATCAAACCAATGTGCTAGCTACTGTCCATCCCAACTATGCTACTATCAAACCAATGTGCTAGCTACTGTCCATCCCAACTATGCTACTATCAAACCAATGTGCTAGCTTCTGTCCATCCCAACTATGCTACTATCAAACCAATGTGCTAGCTTCTGTCCATCCCAACTATGCTACTATCAAACCAATGTGCTAGCTACTGTCTATCCCAACTATGCTTCTATCAAACCAATGTGCTAGCTACTGTCCATCCCAACTATGCTACTATCAAACCTATGTGCTAGCTACTGTCCATCCCAACTATGCTACTATCAAACCAATGTGCTAGCTACTGTCCATCCCAACTATGCTACTATCAAACCAATGTGCTAGCTACTGTCCATCCCAACTAGGCTACTATCAAACCAATGTGCTAGCTACTGTCCATCCCAACTATGCTACTATCAAACCAATGTGCTAGCTACTGTCCATCCCAACTATGCTACTATCAAACCAATGTGCTAGCTTCTGTCCATCCCAACTATGCTACTATCAAACCAATGTGCTAGCTACTGTCCATCCCAACTATGCTTCTATCAAACCAATGTGCTAGCTACTGTCCATCCCAACTATGCTACTATCAAACCTATGTGCTAGCTACTGTCCATCCCAACTATGCTACTATCAAACCAATGTGCTAGCTACTGTCCATCCCAACTATGCTACTATCAAACCAATGTGCTAGCTACTGTCCATCCCAACTATGCTACTATCAAACCAATGTTCTAGCTACTGTCCATCCCAACTATGCTACTATCAAACCAATGTGCTAGCTTCTGTCCATCCCAACTATGCTACTATCAAACCAATGTGCTAGCTTCTGTCCATCCCAACTATGCTACTATCAAACCAATGTGCTAGCTACTGTCCATCCCAACTATGCTTCTATCAAACCAATGTGCTAGCTACTGTCCATCCCAACTATGCTACTATCAAACCTATGTGCTAGCTACTGTCCATCCCAACTATGCTACTATCAAACCAATGTGCTAGCTACTGTCCATCCCAACTATGCTACTATCAAACCAATGTGCTAGCTACTGGCCATCCCAACTAGGCTAATATCAAACCAATGTGCTAGCTACTGTCCATCCCAACTATGCTACTATCAAACCAATGTGCTAGCTACTGTCCATCCCAACTATGCTACTATCAAACCAATGTGCTAGCTACTGTCCATCCCAACTATGCTACTATCAAACCAATGTGCTAGCTACTGTCCATCCCAACTATGCTACTATCAAACCAATGTGCTAGCTAATGTCCATCCCAACTATGCTACTATCAAACCAATGTGCTAGCTAATGTCCATCCCAACTATGCTACTATCAAACCAATGTGCTAGCTACTGTCCATCCCAACTATGCTACTATCAAACCAATGTGCTAGCTAATGTCCATCCCAACTATGCTACTATCAAACCAATGTGCTAGCTAATGTCCATCCCAACTATGCTACTATCAAACCAATGTGCTAGCTACTGTCCATCCCAACTAGGCTACTATCAAACCAATGTGCTAGCTACTGTCCATCCCAACTATGCTACTATCAAACCAATGTGCTAGCTACTGTCCATCCCAACTATGCTACTATCAAACCAATGTGCTAGCTACTGTCCATCCCAACTATGCTACTATCAAACCAATGTGCTAGCTACTGTCCATCCCAACTATGCTACTATCAAACCAATGTGCTAGCTACCGTCCATCCCAAATATGCTACTATCAAACCAATGTGCTAGCTACCGTCCATCCCAACTATGCTACTATCAAACCAATGTGCTAGCTACCGTCCATCCCAACTATGCTACTATCAAACCAATGTGCTAGCTACCGTCCATCCCAACTATGCTACTATCAAACCAATGTGCTAGCTACCGTCCATCCCAACTATGCTACTATCAAACCAATGTGCTAGCTACCGTCCATCCCAACTATGCTACTATCAAACCAATGTGCTAGTTACCGTCCATCCCAACTATGCTACTATCAAACCAATGTGCTAGCTACTGTCTATCCCAACTATGCCACTATCAAACCAATGTGCTAGCTACTGTCCATCCCAACTATGCTACTACCAAACCAATGTGCTAGCTACTGTCCATCCCAACTATGCTACTGTCAAACCAATGTGCTAGCTACTGTCCATCCAAACTATGCTACTATCAAACCAATGTGCTAGCTAATGTCCATCCCAACTATGCTACTATCAAACCAATGTGCTAGCTAATGTCCATCCCAACTATGCTACTATCAAACCAATGTGCTAGCTACCGTCCATCCCAACTATGCTACTATCAAACCAATGTGCTAGCTACCGTCCATCCCAACTATGCTACTATCAAACCAATGTGCTAGCTACCGTCCATCCCAACTATGCTACAATCAAACCTATGTGCTAGCTACTGTCCATCCCAACTATGCTACTATCAAACCAATGTGCTAGCTACTGTCCATCCCATCTATGCTACTATCAAACCAATGTGCTAGCTACTGTCCATCCCAACTATGCTACTATCAAACCTATGTGCTAGCTACTGTCCATCCCAACTATGCTACTATCAAACCTATGTGCTAGCTACTGTCCATCCCAACTATGCTACTATCAAACCAATGTGCTAGCTACTGTCCATCCCAACTATGCTACTATCAAACCAATGTGCTAGCTACTGTCCATCCCAACTATGCTACTATCAAACCAATGTGCTAGCTAATGTCCATCCCAACTATGCTACTATCAAACCAATGTGCTAGCTAATGTCCATCCCAACTATGCTACTATCAAACCAATGTGCTAGCTACTGTCCATCCCAACTATGCTACTATCAAACCAATGTGCTAGCTACTGTCCATCCCAACTATGCTACTATCAAACCAATGTGCTAGCTACTGTCCATCCCAACTATGCTACTATCAAACCAATATGCTAGCTACTGTCCATCCCAACTATGCTACTATCAAACCAATGTGCTAGCTACTGTCCATCCCAAATATGCTACTATCAAACCAATGTGCTAGCTACCGTCCATCCCAACTATGCTACTATCAAACCAATGTGCTAGCTACCGTCCATCCCAAATATGCTACTATCAAACCAATGTGCTAGCTACCGTCCATCCCAACTATGCTACTATCAAACCAATGTGCTAGCTACCGTCCATCCCAACTATGCTACTATCAAACCAATGTGCTAGTTACCGTCCATCCCAACTATGCTACTATCAAACCAATGTGCTAGCTACCGTCCATCCCAACTATGCTACTATCAAACCAATGTGCTAGCTACTGTCCATCCCAACTATGCTACTACCAAACCAATGTGCTAGCTACCGTCCATCCCAACTATGCTACTATCAAACCAATGTGCTAGCTACCGTCCATCCCAACTATGCTACTATCAAACCAATGTGCTAGCTACCGTCCATCCCAAATATGCTACTATCAAACCAATGTGCTAGCTACCGTCCATCCCAACTATGCTACTATCAAACCAATGTGCTAGCTACCGTCCATCCCAACTATGCTACTATCAAACCAATGTGCTAGCTACCGTCCATCCCAACTATGCTACTATCAAACCAATGTGCTAGCTACCGTCCATCCCAACTATGCTACTATCAAACCAATGTGCTAGCTACCGTCCATCCCAACTATGCTACTATCAAACCAATGTGCTAGCTACCGTCCATCCCAACTATGCTACTATCAAACCAATGTGCTAGTTACCGTCCATCCCAACTATGCTACTATCAAACCAATGTGCTAGCTACTGTCTATCCCAACTATGCCACTATCAAACCAATGTGCTAGCTACTGTCCATCCCAACTATGCTACTACCAAACCAATGTGCTAGCTACTGTCCATCCCAACTATGCTACTGTCAAACCAATGTGCTAGCTACTGTCCATCCAAACTATGCTACTATCAAACCAATGTGCTAGCTAATGTCCATCCCAACTATGCTACTATCAAACCAATGTGCTAGCTAATGTCCATCCCAACTATGCTACTATCAAACCAATGTGCTAGCTACCGTCCATCCCAACTATGCTACTATCAAACCAATGTGCTAGCTACCGTCCATCCCAACTATGCTACTATCAAACCAATGTGCTAGCTACCGTCCATCCCAACTATGCTACAATCAAACCTATGTGCTAGCTACTGTCCATCCCAACTATGCTACTATCAAACCAATGTGCTAGCTACCGTCCATCCCAACTATGCTACAATCAAACCTATGTGCTAGCTACTGTCCATCCCAACTATGCTACTATCAAACCAATGTGCTAGCTACTGTCCATCCCATCTATGCTACTATCAAACCAATGTGCTAGCTACTGTCCATCCCAACTATGCTACTATCAAACCTATGTGCTAGCTACTGTCCATCCCAACTATGCTACTATCAAACCTATGTGCTAGCTACTGTCCATCCCATCTATGCTACTATCAAACCAATGTGCTAGCTACTGTCCATCCCAACTATGCTACTATCAAACCAATGTGCTAGCTACTGTCCATCCCAACTATGCTACTATCAAACCAATGTGCTAGCTAATGTCCATCCCAACTATGCTACTATCAAACCAATGTGCTAGCTACTGTCCATCCCAACTATGCTACTATCAAACCAATGTGCTAGCTACTGTCCATCCCAACTATGCTACTATCAAACCAATGTGCTAGCTACTGTCCATCCCAACTATGCTACTATCAAACCAATGTGCTAGCTACTGTCCATCCCAACTATGCTACTATCAAACCAATGTGCTAGCTACTGTCCATCCCAACTATGCTACTATCAAACCAATATGCTAGCTACTGTCCATCCCAACTATGCTACTATCAAACCAATGTGCTAGCTACTGTCCATCCCAAATATGCTACTATCAAACCAATGTGCTAGCTACCGTCCATCCCAACTATGCTACTATCAAACCAATGTGCTAGCTACCGTCCATCCCAAATATGCTACTATCAAACCAATGTGCTAGCTACCGTCCATCCCAACTATGCTACTATCAAACCAATGTGCTAGCTACCGTCCATCCCAACTATGCTACTATCAAACCAATGTGCTAGTTACCGTCCATCCCAACTATGCTACTATCAAACCAATGTGCTAGCTACCGTCCATCCCAACTATGCTACTATCAAACCAATGTGCTAGCTACTGTCCATCCCAACTATGCTACTACCAAACCAATGTGCTAGCTACCGTCCATCCCAACTATGCTACTATCAAACCAATGTGCTAGCTACCGTCCATCCCAACTATGCTACTATCAAACCAATGTGCTAGCTACCGTCCATCCCAAATATGCTACTATCAAACCAATGTGCTAGCTACCGTCCATCCCAACTATGCTACTATCAAACCAATGTGCTAGCTACCGTCCATCCCAACTATGCTACTATCAAACCAATGTGCTAGCTACCGTCCATCCCAACTATGCTACTATCAAACCAATGTGCTAGCTACCGTCCATCCCAACTATGCTACTATCAAACCAATGTGCTAGCTACCGTCCATCCCAACTATGCTACTATCAAACCAATGTGCTAGCTACCGTCCATCCCAACTATGCTACTATCAAACCAATGTGCTAGTTACCGTCCATCCCAACTATGCTACTATCAAACCAATGTGCTAGCTACTGTCTATCCCAACTATGCCACTATCAAACCAATGTGCTAGCTACTGTCCATCCCAACTATGCTACTACCAAACCAATGTGCTAGCTACTGTCCATCCCAACTATGCTACTGTCAAACCAATGTGCTAGCTACTGTCCATCCAAACTATGCTACTATCAAACCAATGTGCTAGCTAATGTCCATCCCAACTATGCTACTATCAAACCAATGTGCTAGCTAATGTCCATCCCAACTATGCTACTATCAAACCAATGTGCTAGCTACCGTCCATCCCAACTATGCTACTATCAAACCAATGTGCTAGCTACCGTCCATCCCAACTATGCTACTATCAAACCAATGTGCTAGCTACCGTCCATCCCAACTATGCTACAATCAAACCTATGTGCTAGCTACTGTCCATCCCAACTATGCTACTATCAAACCAATGTGCTAGCTACCGTCCATCCCAACTATGCTACAATCAAACCTATGTGCTAGCTACTGTCCATCCCAACTATGCTACTATCAAACCAATGTGCTAGCTACTGTCCATCCCATCTATGCTACTATCAAACCAATGTGCTAGCTACTGTCCATCCCAACTATGCTACTATCAAACCTATGTGCTAGCTACTGTCCATCCCAACTATGCTACTATCAAACCTATGTGCTAGCTACTGTCCATCCCAACTATGCTACTATCAAACCAATGTGCTAGCTACTGTCCATCCCAACTATGCTACTATCAAACCAATGTGCTAGCTACTGTCCATCCCAACTATGCTACTATCAAACCAATGTGCTAGCTAATGTCCATCCCAACTATGCTACTATCAAACCAATGTGCTAGCTACTGTCCATCCCAACTATGCTACTATCAAACCAATGTGCTAGCTACTGTCCATCCCAACTATGCTACTATCAAACCAATGTGCTAGCTACTGTCCATCCCAACTATGCTACTATCAAACCAATGTGCTAGCTACTGTCCATCCCAACTATGCTACTATCAAACCAATGTGCTAGCTAATGTCCATCCCAACTATGCTACTATCAAACCAATGTGCTAGCTAATGTCCATCCCAACTATGCTACTATCAAACCAATGTGCTAGCTACCGTCCATCCCAACTATGCTACTATCAAACCAATGTGCTAGCTACCGTCCATCCCAACTATGCTACTATCAAACCAATGTGCTAGCTACTGTCCATCCCAACTATGCTACTGTCAAACCAATGTGCTAGCTACTGTCCATCCCAACTATGCTACTACCAAACCAATGTGCTAGCTACCGTCCATCCCAACTATGCTACTATCAAACCAATGTGCTAGCTACCGTCCATCCCAACTATGCTACTATCAAACCAATGTGCTAGCTACCGTCCATCCCAAATATGCTACTATCAAACCAATGTGCTAGCTACCGTCCATCCCAACTATGCTACTATCAAACCAATGTGCTAGCTACTGTCGATCCCAACTATGCTATCAAACCAATGTGCTAGCAACTGTCCATCCCAACTATGCTACTATCAAACCAATGTGCTAGCTACCGTCCATCCCAACTATGCTACTATCAAACCAATGTGCTAGCTACTGTCGATCCCAACTATGCTATCAAACCAATGTGCTAGCAACTGTCCATCCCAACTATGCTACTATCAAACCAATGTGCTAGCTACTGTCTATCCCAACTATGCCACTATCAAACCAATGTGCTAGCTACTGTCCATCCCAACTATGCTATCAAACCTATGTGCTAGCTACTGTCCATCCCAACTATGCTACTATCAAACCAATGTGCTAGCTACTGTCCATCCCAACTATGCTACTATCAAACCTATGTGCTAGCTACTGTCCATCCCAACTATGCTACTATCAACCAATGTGCTAGCTACTGTCCATCCCAACTATGCTACTATCAAACCAATGTGCTAGCTACTGTCCATCCCAACTATGCTACTATCAAACCAATGTGCTAGCTAATGTCCATCCCAACTATGCTACTATCAAACCAATGTGCTAGCTACTGTCCATCCCAACTATGCTACTATCAAACCAATGTGCTAGCTACTGTCCATCCCAACTATGCTACTATCAAACCAATGTGCTAGCTACTGTCCATCCCAACTATGCTACTATCAAACCAATGTGCTAGCTACTGTCCATCCCAACTATGCTACTATCAAACCAATGTGCTAGCTACTGTCCATCCCAACTATGCTACTATCAAACCAATATGCTAGCTACTGTCCATCCCAACTATGCTACTATCAAACCAATGTGCTAGCTACTGTCCATCCCAAATATGCTACTATCAAACCAATGTGCTAGCTACCGTCCATCCCAACTATGCTACTATCAAACCAATGTGCTAGCTACCGTCCATCCCAAATATGCTACTATCAAACCAATGTGCTAGCTACCGTCCATCCCAACTATGCTACTATCAAACCAATGTGCTAGCTACCGTCCATCCCAACTATGCTACTATCAAACCAATGTGCTAGTTACCGTCCATCCCAACTATGCTACTATCAAACCAATGTGCTAGCTACCGTCCATCCCAACTATGCTACTATCAAACCAATGTGCTAGCTACTGTCCATCCCAACTATGCTACTACCAAACCAATGTGCTAGCTACCGTCCATCCCAACTATGCTACTATCAAACCAATGTGCTAGCTACCGTCCATCCCAACTATGCTACTATCAAACCAATGTGCTAGCTACCGTCCATCCCAAATATGCTACTATCAAACCAATGTGCTAGCTACCGTCCATCCCAACTATGCTACTATCAAACCAATGTGCTAGCTACCGTCCATCCCAACTATGCTACTATCAAACCAATGTGCTAGCTACCGTCCATCCCAACTATGCTACTATCAAACCAATGTGCTAGCTACCGTCCATCCCAACTATGCTACTATCAAACCAATGTGCTAGCTACCGTCCATCCCAACTATGCTACTATCAAACCAATGTGCTAGCTACCGTCCATCCCAACTATGCTACTATCAAACCAATGTGCTAGTTACCGTCCATCCCAACTATGGTACTATCAAACCAATGTGCTAGCTACTGTCTATCCCAACTATGCCACTATCAAACCAATGTGCTAGCTACTGTCCATCCCAACTATGCTACTACCAAACCAATGTGCTAGCTACTGTCCATCCCAACTATGCTACTGTCAAACCAATGTGCTAGCTACTGTCCATCCAAACTATGCTACTATCAAACCAATGTGCTAGCTAATGTCCATCCCAACTATGCTACTATCAAACCAATGTGCTAGCTAATGTCCATCCCAACTATGCTACTATCAAACCAATGTGCTAGCTACCGTCCATCCCAACTATGCTACTATCAAACCAATGTGCTAGCTACCGTCCATCCCAACTATGCTACTATCAAACCAATGTGCTAGCTACCGTCCATCCCAACTATGCTACAATCAAACCTATGTGCTAGCTACTGTCCATCCCAACTATGCTACTATCAAACCAATGTGCTAGCTACCGTCCATCCCAACTATGCTACAATCAAACCTATGTGCTAGCTACTGTCCATCCCAACTATGCTACTATCAAACCAATGTGCTAGCTACTGTCCATCCCATCTATGCTACTATCAAACCAATGTGCTAGCTACTGTCCATCCCAACTATGCTACTATCAAACCTATGTGCTAGCTACTGTCCATCCCAACTATGCTACTATCAAACCTATGTGCTAGCTACTGTCCATCCCAACTATGCTACTATCAAACCAATGTGCTAGCTACTGTCCATCCCAACTATGCTACTATCAAACCAATGTGCTAGCTACTGTCCATCCCAACTATGCTACTATCAAACCAATGTGCTAGCTAATGTCCATCCCAACTATGCTACTATCAAACCAATGTGCTAGCTACTGTCCATCCCAACTATGCTACTATCAAACCAATGTGCTAGCTACTGTCCATCCCAACTATGCTACTATCAAACCAATGTGCTAGCTACTGTCCATCCCAACTATGCTACTATCAAACCAATGTGCTAGCTACTGTCCATCCCAACTATGCTACTATCAAACCAATGTGCTAGCTAATGTCCATCCCAACTATGCTACTATCAAACCAATGTGCTAGCTAATGTCCATCCCAACTATGCTACTATCAAACCAATGTGCTAGCTACCGTCCATCCCAACTATGCTACTATCAAACCAATGTGCTAGCTACCGTCCATCCCAACTATGCTACTATCAAACCAATGTGCTAGCTACTGTCCATCCCAACTATGCTACTGTCAAACCAATGTGCTAGCTACTGTCCATCCCAACTATGCTACTACCAAACCAATGTGCTAGCTACCGTCCATCCCAACTATGCTACTATCAAACCAATGTGCTAGCTACCGTCCATCCCAACTATGCTACTATCAAACCAATGTGCTAGCTACCGTCCATCCCAAATATGCTACTATCAAACCAATGTGCTAGCTACCGTCCATCCCAACTATGCTACTATCAAACCAATGTGCTAGCTACTGTCGATCCCAACTATGCTATCAAACCAATGTGCTAGCAACTGTCCATCCCAACTATGCTACTATCAAACCAATGTGCTAGCTACCGTCCATCCCAACTATGCTACTATCAAACCAATGTGCTAGCTACTGTCGATCCCAACTATGCTATCAAACCAATGTGCTAGCAACTGTCCATCCCAACTATGCTACTATCAAACCAATGTGCTAGCTACTGTCTATCCCAACTATGCCACTATCAAACCAATGTGCTAGCTACTGTCCATCCCAGCTATGCTATCAAACCTATGTGCTAGCTACTGTCCATCCCAACTATGCTACTATCAAACCAATGTGCTAGCTACTGTCCATCCCAACTATGCTACTATCAAACCTATGTGCTAGCTACTGTCCATCCCAACTATGCTACTATCAACCAATGTGCTAGCTACTGTCCATCCCAACTATGCTACTATCAAACCAATGTGCTAGCTACTGTCCATCCCAACTATGCTACTATCAAACCAATGTGCTAGCTAATGTCCATCCCAACTATGCTACTATCAAACCAATGTGCTAGCTAATGTCCATCCCAACTATGCTACTATCAAACCAATGTGCTAGCTACTGTCCATCCCAACTATGCTACTATCAAACCAATGTGCTAGCTACTGTCCATCCCAACTATGCTACTATCAAACCAATGTGCTAGCTACTGTCCATCCCAACTATGCTACTATCAAACCAATATGCTAGCTACTGTCCATCCCAACTATGCTACTATCAAACCAATGTGCTAGCTACTGTCCATCCCAAATATGCTAGTATCAAACCAATGTGCTAGCTACCGTCCATCCCAACTATGCTACTATCAAACCAATGTGCTAGCTACCGTCCATCCCAAATATGCTACTATCAAACCAATGTGCTAGCTACCGTCCATCCCAACTGTGCTACTATCAAACCAATGTGCTAGCTACCGTCCATCCCAACTATGCTACTATCAAACCAATGTGCTAGTTACCGTCCATCCCAACTATGCTACTATCAAACCAATGTGCTAGCTACCGTCCATCCCAACTATGCTACTATCAAACCAATGTGCTAGCTACTGTCCATCCCAACTATGCTACTACCAAACCAATGTGCTAGCTACCGTCCATCCCAACTATGCTACTATCAAACCAATGTGCTAGCTACCGTCCATCCCAACTATGCTACTATCAAACCAATGTGCTAGCTACCGTCCATCCCAAATATGCTACTATCAAACCAATGTGCTAGCTACCGTCCATCCCAACTATGCTACTATCAAACCAATGTGCTAGCTACCGTCCATCCCAACTATGCTACTATCAAACCAATGTGCTAGCTACCGTCCATCCCAACTATGCTACTATCAAACCAATGTGCTAGCTACCGTCCATCCCAACTATGCTACTATCAAACCAATGTGCTAGCTACCGTCCATCCCAACTATGCTACTATCAAACCAATGTGCTAGCTACCGTCCATCCCAACTATGCTACTATCAAACCAATGTGCTAGTTACCGTCCATCCCAACTATGCTACTATCAAACCAATGTGCTAGCTACTGTCTATCCCAACTATGCCACTATCAAACCAATGTGCTAGCTACTGTCCATCCCAACTATGCTACTACCAAACCAATGTGCTAGCTACTGTCCATCCCAACTATGCTACTGTCAAACCAATGTGCTAGCTACTGTCCATCCAAACTATGCTACTATCAAACCAATGTGCTAGCTAATGTCCATCCCAACTATGCTACTATCAAACCAATGTGCTAGCTAATGTCCATCCCAACTATGCTACTATCAAACCAATGTGCTAGCTACCGTCCATCCCAACTATGCTACTATCAAACCAATGTGCTAGCTACCGTCCATCCCAACTATGCTACTATCAAACCAATGTGCTAGCTACCGTCCATCCCAACTATGCTACAATCAAACCTATGTGCTAGCTACTGTCCATCCCAACTATGCTACTATCAAACCAATGTGCTAGCTACTGTCCATCCCATCTATGCTACTATCAAACCAATGTGCTAGCTACTGTCCATCCCAACTATGCTACTATCAAACCTATGTGCTAGCTACTGTCCATCCCAACTATGCTACTATCAAACCAATGTGCTAGCTACTGTCCATCCCAACTATGCTACTATCAAACCAATGTGCTAGCTACTGTCCATCCCAACTATGCTACTATCAAACCAATGTGCTAGCTAATGTCCATCCCAACTATGCTACTATCAAACCAATGTGCTAGCTAATGTCCATCCCAACTATGCTACTATCAAACCAATGTGCTAGCTACTGTCCATCCCAACTATGCTACTATCAAACCAATGTGCTAGCTACTGTCCATCCCAACTATGCTACTATCAAACCAATGTGCTAGCTACTGTCCATCCCAACTATGCTACTATCAAACCAATATGCTAGCTACTGTCCATCCCAACTATGCTACTATCAAACCAATGTGCTAGCTACTGTCCATCCCAAATATGCTACTATCAAGCCAATGTGCTAGCTACCGTCCATCCCAACTATGCTACTATCAAACCAATGTGCTAGCTACCGTCCATCCCAACTATGCTACTATCAAACCAATGTGCTAGCTACCGTCCATCCCAACTATGCTACTATCAAACCAATGTGCTAGCTACCGTCCATCCCAACAATGCTACTATCAAACCAATGTGCTAGTTACCGTCCATCCCAACTATGCTACTATCAAACCAATGTGCTAGCTACCGTCCATCCCAACTATGCTACTATCAAACCAATGTACTAGCTACTGTCCATCCCAACTATGCTACTACCAAACCAATGTGCTAGCTACCGTCCATCCCAACTATGCTACTATCAAACCAATGTGCTAGCTACCGTCCATCCCAACTATGCTACTATCAAACCAATGTGCTAGTTACTGTCCATCCCAACTATGCTACTATCAAACCAATGTGCTAGCTACTGTCCATCCCAACTATGCTACTGTCTATCCCAACTATGCCACTATCAAACCAATGTGCTAGCTACTGTCCATCAAAACCAATGTGCTAGCTACTGTCCATCCAAACTATGCTACTATCAAACCAATGTGCTAGCTACTGTCCATCCCAACTATGCTACTACCAAACCAATGTGCTAGCTACTGTCCATCCAAACTATGCTACTATCAAACCAATGTGCTAGCTACCGTCCATCCCAACTATGCTACTATCAAACCAATGTGCTAGCTACCGTCCATCCCAACTATGCTACAATCAAACCTATGTGCTAGCTACTGTCCATCCCAACTATGCTACTATCAAACCAATGTGCTAGCTACTGTCCATCCCATCTATGCTACTATCAAACCAATGTGCTAGCTACTGTCCATCCCAACTATGCTACTATCAAACCAATGTGCTAGCTACCGTCCATCCCAACTATGCTACTATCAAACCAATGTGCTAGCTACCGTCCATCCCAACTATGCTACTATCAAACCAATGTGCTAGCTACCGTCCATCCCAACTATGCTACTATCAAACCAATGTGCTAGCTACCGTCCATCCCAACTATGCTACTATCAAACCAATGTGCTAGTTACCGTCCATCCCAACTATGCTACTATCAAACCAATGTGCTAGCTACTGTCTATCCCAACTATGCCACTATCAAACCAATGTGCTAGCTACTGTCCATCCCAACTATGCTACTACCAAACCAATGTGCTAGCTACTGTCCATCCCAACTATGCTACTGTCAAACCAATGTGCTAGCTACTGTCCATCCAAACTATGCTACTATCAAACCAATGTGCTAGCTACTGTCCATCCCAACTATGCTACTATCAAACCAATGTGCTAGCTACTGTCCATCCCAAATATGCTACTATCAAACCAATGTGCTAGCTACCGTCCATCCCAACTATGCTACTATCAAACCAATGTGCTAGCTACCGTCCATCCCAACTATGCTACTATCAAACCAATGTGCTAGCTACCGTCCATCCCAACTATGCTACTATCAAACCAATGTGCTAGCTACCGTCCATCCCAACAATGCTACTATCAAACCAATGTGCTAGTTACCGTCCATCCCAACTATGCTACTATCAAACCAATGTGCTAGCTACCGTCCATCCCAACTATGCTACTATCAAACCAATGTACTAGCTACTGTCCATCCCAACTATGCTACTACCAAACCAATGTGCTAGCTACCGTCCATCCCAACTATGCTACTATCAAACCAATGTGCTAGCTACCGTCCATCCCAACTATGCTACTATCAAACCAATGTGCTAGTTACTGTCCATCCCAACTATGCTACTATCAAACCAATGTGCTAGCTACTGTCCATCCCAACTATGCTACTGTCTATCCCAACTATGCCACTATCAAACCAATGTGCTAGCTACTGTCCATCAAAACCAATGTGCTAGCTACTGTCCATCCAAACTATGCTACTATCAAACCAATGTGCTAGCTACTGTCCATCCCAACTATGCTACTACCAAACCAATGTGCTAGCTACTGTCCATCCAAACTATGCTACTATCAAACCAATGTGCTAGCTACCGTCCATCCCAACTATGCTACTATCAAACCAATGTGCTAGCTACCGTCCATCCCAACTATGCTACAATCAAACCTATGTGCTAGCTACTGTCCATCCCAACTATGCTACTATCAAACCAATGTGCTAGCTACTGTCCATCCCATCTATGCTACTATCAAACCAATGTGCTAGCTACTGTCCATCCCAACTATGCTACTATCAAACCAATGTGCTAGCTACCGTCCATCCCAACTATGCTACTATCAAACCAATGTGCTAGCTACCGTCCATCCCAACTATGCTACTATCAAACCAATGTGCTAGCTACCGTCCATCCCAACTATGCTACTATCAAACCAATGTGCTAGCTACCGTCCATCCCAACTATGCTACTATCAAACCAATGTGCTAGTTACCGTCCATCCCAACTATGCTACTATCAAACCAATGTGCTAGCTACCGTCCATCCCAACTATGCTACTATCAAACCAATGTGCTAGCTACCGTCCATCCCAAATATGCTACTATCAAACCAATGTGCTAGCTACCGTCCATCCCAACTATGCTACTATCAAACCAATGTGCTAGCTACCGTCCATCCCAACTATGCTACTATCAAACCAATGTGCTAGCTACCGTCCATCCCAACTATGCTACTATCAAACCAATGTGCTAGCTACCGTCCATCCCAACTATGCTACTATCAAACCAATGTGCTAGCTACCGTCCATCCCAACTATGCTACTATCAAACCAATGTGCTAGCTACCGTCCATCCCAACTATGCTACTATCAAACCAATGTGCTAGTTACCGTCCATCCCAACTATGCTACTATCAAACCAATGTGCTAGCTACTGTCTATCCCAACTATGCCACTATCAAACCAATGTGCTAGCTACTGTCCATCCCAACTATGCTACTACCAAACCAATGTGCTAGCTACTGTCCATCCCAACTATGCTACTGTCAAACCAATGTGCTAGCTACTGTCCATCCAAACTATGCTACTATCAAACCAATGTGCTAGCTAATGTCCATCCCAACTATGCTACTATCAAACCAATGTGCTAGCTAATGTCCATCCCAACTATGCTACTATCAAACCAATGTGCTAGCTACCGTCCATCCCAACTATGCTACTATCAAACCAATGTGCTAGCTACCGTCCATCCCAACTATGCTACTATCAAACCAATGTGCTAGCTACCGTCCATCCCAACTATGCTACAATCAAACCTATGTGCTAGCTACTGTCCATCCCAACTATGCTACTATCAAACCAATGTGCTAGCTACTGTCCATCCCATCTATGCTACTATCAAACCAATGTGCTAGCTACTGTCCATCCCAACTATGCTACTATCAAACCTATGTGCTAGCTACTGTCCATCCCAACTATGCTACTATCAAACCAATGTGCTAGCTACTGTCCATCCCAACTATGCTACTATCAAACCAATGTGCTAGCTACTGTCCATCCCAACTATGCTACTATCAAACCAATGTGCTAGCTAATGTCCATCCCAACTATGCTACTATCAAACCAATGTGCTAGCTAATGTCCATCCCAACTATGCTACTATCAAACCAATGTGCTAGCTACTGTCCATCCCAACTATGCTACTATCAAACCAATGTGCTAGCTACTGTCCATCCCAACTATGCTACTATCAAACCAATGTGCTAGCTACTGTCCATCCCAACTATGCTACTATCAAACCAATATGCTAGCTACTGTCCATCCCAACTATGCTACTATCAAACCAATGTGCTAGCTACTGTCCATCCCAAATATGCTACTATCAAGCCAATGTGCTAGCTACCGTCCATCCCAACTATGCTACTATCAAACCAATGTGCTAGCTACCGTCCATCCCAACTATGCTACTATCAAACCAATGTGCTAGCTACCGTCCATCCCAACTATGCTACTATCAAACCAATGTGCTAGCTACCGTCCATCCCAACAATGCTACTATCAAACCAATGTGCTAGTTACCGTCCATCCCAACTATGCTACTATCAAACCAATGTGCTAGCTACCGTCCATCCCAACTATGCTACTATCAAACCAATGTACTAGCTACTGTCCATCCCAACTATGCTACTACCAAACCAATGTGCTAGCTACCGTCCATCCCAACTATGCTACTATCAAACCAATGTGCTAGCTACCGTCCATCCCAACTATGCTACTATCAAACCAATGTGCTAGTTACTGTCCATCCCAACTATGCTACTATCAAACCAATGTGCTAGCTACTGTCCATCCCAACTATGCTACTGTCTATCCCAACTATGCCACTATCAAACCAATGTGCTAGCTACTGTCCATCAAAACCAATGTGCTAGCTACTGTCCATCCAAACTATGCTACTATCAAACCAATGTGCTAGCTACTGTCCATCCCAACTATGCTACTACCAAACCAATGTGCTAGCTACTGTCCATCCAAACTATGCTACTATCAAACCAATGTGCTAGCTACCGTCCATCCCAACTATGCTACTATCAAACCAATGTGCTAGCTACCGTCCATCCCAACTATGCTACAATCAAACCTATGTGCTAGCTACTGTCCATCCCAACTATGCTACTATCAAACCAATGTGCTAGCTACTGTCCATCCCATCTATGCTACTATCAAACCAATGTGCTAGCTACTGTCCATCCCAACTATGCTACTATCAAACCAATGTGCTAGCTACCGTCCATCCCAACTATGCTACTATCAAACCAATGTGCTAGCTACCGTCCATCCCAACTATGCTACTATCAAACCAATGTGCTAGCTACCGTCCATCCCAACTATGCTACTATCAAACCAATGTGCTAGCTACCGTCCATCCCAACTATGCTACTATCAAACCAATGTGCTAGTTACCGTCCATCCCAACTATGCTACTATCAAACCAATGTGCTAGCTACTGTCTATCCCAACTATGCCACTATCAAACCAATGTGCTAGCTACTGTCCATCCCAACTATGCTACTACCAAACCAATGTGCTAGCTACTGTCCATCCCAACTATGCTACTGTCAAACCAATGTGCTAGCTACTGTCCATCCAAACTATGCTACTATCAAACCAATGTGCTAGCTACTGTCCATCCCAACTATGCTACTATCAAACCAATGTGCTAGCTACTGTCCATCCCAAATATGCTACTATCAAACCAATGTGCTAGCTACCGTCCATCCCAACTATGCTACTATCAAACCAATGTGCTAGCTACCGTCCATCCCAACTATGCTACTATCAAACCAATGTGCTAGCTACCGTCCATCCCAACTATGCTACTATCAAACCAATGTGCTAGCTACCGTCCATCCCAACAATGCTACTATCAAACCAATGTGCTAGTTACCGTCCATCCCAACTATGCTACTATCAAACCAATGTGCTAGCTACCGTCCATCCCAACTATGCTACTATCAAACCAATGTACTAGCTACTGTCCATCCCAACTATGCTACTACCAAACCAATGTGCTAGCTACCGTCCATCCCAACTATGCTACTATCAAACCAATGTGCTAGCTACCGTCCATCCCAACTATGCTACTATCAAACCAATGTGCTAGTTACTGTCCATCCCAACTATGCTACTATCAAACCAATGTGCTAGCTACTGTCCATCCCAACTATGCTACTGTCTATCCCAACTATGCCACTATCAAACCAATGTGCTAGCTACTGTCCATCAAAACCAATGTGCTAGCTACTGTCCATCCAAACTATGCTACTATCAAACCAATGTGCTAGCTACTGTCCATCCCAACTATGCTACTACCAAACCAATGTGCTAGCTACTGTCCATCCAAACTATGCTACTATCAAACCAATGTGCTAGCTACCGTCCATCCCAACTATGCTACTATCAAACCAATGTGCTAGCTACCGTCCATCCCAACTATGCTACAATCAAACCTATGTGCTAGCTACTGTCCATCCCAACTATGCTACTATCAAACCAATGTGCTAGCTACTGTCCATCCCATCTATGCTACTATCAAACCAATGTGCTAGCTACTGTCCATCCCAACTATGCTACTATCAAACCAATGTGCTAGCTACCGTCCATCCCAACTATGCTACTATCAAACCAATGTGCTAGCTACCGTCCATCCCAACTATGCTACTATCAAACCAATGTGCTAGCTACCGTCCATCCCAACTATGCTACTATCAAACCAATGTGCTAGCTACCGTCCATCCCAACTATGCTACTATCAAACCAATGTGCTAGTTACCGTCCATCCCAACTATGCTACTATCAAACCAATGTGCTAGCTACTGTCTATCCCAACTATGCCACTATCAAACCAATGTGCTAGCTACTGTCCATCCCAACTATGCTACTACCAAACCAATGTGCTAGCTACTGTCCATCCCAACTATGCTACTGTCAAACCAATGTGCTAGCTACTGTCCATCCAAACTATGCTACTATCAAACCAATGTGCTAGCTACTGTCCATCCCAACTATGCTACTATCAAACCAATGTGCTAGCTACTGTCCATCCAAACTATGCTATCAAACCTATGTGCTAGCTACTGTACATCCCAACTATGCTACTATCAAACCAATGTGCTAGCTACTGTCCATCCCAACTATGCTACTATCAAACCAATGTGCTAGCTACTGTCCATCCCAACTATGCTACTATCAAACCAATGTGCTAGCTACTGTCCATCCCAACTATGCTACTATCAAACCAGTGTGCTAGCTACTGTCCATCCCAACTATGCTACTATCAAACCAATGTGCTAGCTACTGTCCATCCCAACTATGCTACTACCAAACCAATGTGCTAGCTACTGTCCATCCAAACTATGCTATCAAACCTATGTGCTAGCTACTGTACATCCCAACTATGCTACTATCAAACCAATGTGCTAGCTACCGTCCATCCCAACTATGTTACTATCAAACCAATGTGCTAGCTACCGTCCATCCCAACTATGCTACTATCAAACCAATGTGCTAGCTACTGTCCATCCCAACTATGCTACTATCAAACCAATGTGCTAGCTACTGTCCATCCCAGCTAGGCTACTATCAAACCAATGTGCTAGCTACTGTCCATCCCAACTATGCTACTATCAAACCAATGTGCTAGCTACTGTCCATCCCAACTATGCTACTATCAAACCTATGTGCTAGCTACTGTCCATCCCAACTATGCTACTATCAAACCAATGTGCTAGCTACTGTCCATCCCAACTATGCTACTATCAAACCAATGTGCTAGCTACTGTCCATCCCAACTATGCTACTATCAAACCAATGTGCTAGCTACTGTCCATACCAACTATGCTATCAAACCTATGTGCTAGCTACTGTACATCCCAACTATGCTACTATCAAACCAATGTGCTAGCTACTGTCCATCCCAACTATGCTACTATAAAACCAATGTGCTAGCTACTGTCCATCCCAACTATGCTACTATCAAACCAATGTGCTAGCTAATGTCCATCCCAACTATGCTACTATCAAACCAATGTGCTAGCTACTGTCCATCCCAACTATGCTACTATCAAACCAATGTGCTAGCTAATGTCCATCACAACTATGCTACTATCAAACCAATGTGCTAGCTACTGTCCATCCCAACTATGCTACTATCAAACCAATGTGCTAGCTAATGTCCATCCCAACTATGCTACTATCAAACCAATGTGCTAGCTACTGTCCATCCCAACTATGCTACTATCAAACCAATGTGCTAGCTACTGTCCATCCCATCTATGCTACTATCAAACCAATGTGCTAGCTACTGTCCATCCCAACTATGCTACTATCAAACCAATGTGCTAGCTACCGTCCATCCCAACTATGCTACTATCAAACCAATGTGCTAGCTACCGTCCATCCCAACTATGCTACTATCAAACCAATGTGCTAGCTACCGTCCATCCCAACTATGCTACTATCAAACCAATGTGCTAGCTACCGTCCATCCCAACTATGCTACTATCAAACCAATGTGCTAGTTACCGTCCATCCCAACTATGCTACTATCAAACCAATGTGCTAGCTACTGTCTATCCCAACTATGCCACTATCAAACCAATGTGCTAGCTACTGTCCATCCCAACTATGCTACTACCAAACCAATGTGCTAGCTACTGTCCATCCCAACTATGCTACTGTCAAACCAATGTGCTAGCTACTGTCCATCCAAACTATGCTACTATCAAACCAATGTGCTAGCTACTGTCCATCCCAACTATGCTACTATCAAACCAATGTGCTAGCTACTGTCCATCCAAACTATGCTATCAAACCTATGTGCTAGCTACTGTACATCCCAACTATGCTACTATCAAACCAATGTGCTAGCTACTGTCCATCCCAACTATGCTACTATCAAACCAATGTGCTAGCTACTGTCCATCCCAACTATGCTACTATCAAACCAATGTGCTAGCTACTGTCCATCCCAACTATGCTACTATCAAACCAGTGTGCTAGCTACTGTCCATCCCAACTATGCTACTATCAAACCAATGTGCTAGCTACTGTCCATCCCAACTATGCTACTACCAAACCAATGTGCTAGCTACTGTCCATCCAAACTATGCTATCAAACCTATGTGCTAGCTACTGTACATCCCAACTATGCTACTATCAAACCAATGTGCTAGCTACCGTCCATCCCAACTATGTTACTATCAAACCAATGTGCTAGCTACCGTCCATCCCAACTATGCTACTATCAAACCAATGTGCTAGCTACTGTCCATCCCAACTATGCTACTATCAAACCAATGTGCTAGCTACTGTCCATCCCAGCTAGGCTACTATCAAACCAATGTGCTAGCTACTGTCCATCCCAACTATGCTACTATCAAACCAATGTGCTAGCTACTGTCCATCCCAACTATGCTACTATCAAACCTATGTGCTAGCTACTGTCCATCCCAACTATGCTACTATCAAACCAATGTGCTAGCTACTGTCCATCCCAACTATGCTACTATCAAACCAATGTGCTAGCTACTGTCCATCCCAACTATGCTACTATCAAACCAATGTGCTAGCTACTGTCCATACCAACTATGCTATCAAACCTATGTGCTAGCTACTGTACATCCCAACTATGCTACTATCAAACCAATGTGCTAGCTACTGTCCATCCCAACTATGCTACTATAAAACCAATGTGCTAGCTACTGTCCATCCCAACTATGCTACTATCAAACCAATGTGCTAGCTAATGTCCATCCCAACTATGCTACTATCAAACCAATGTGCTAGCTACTGTCCATCCCAACTATGCTACTATCAAACCAATGTGCTAGCTAATGTCCATCACAACTATGCTACTATCAAACCAATGTGCTAGCTACTGTCCATCCCAACTATGCTACTATCAAACCAATGTGCTAGCTAATGTCCATCCCAACTATGCTACTATCAAACCAATGTGCTAGCTACTGTCCATCCCAACTATGCTACTATCAAACCAATGTGCTAGCTACTGTCCATCCCAACTATGCTACTATCAAACCAATGTGCTAGCTACCGTCCATCCCAACTATGCTACTATCAAACCAATGTGCTAGCTACTGTCCATCTAAACTATGCTATCAAACCTATGTGCTAGCTACTGTACATCCCAACTATGCTACTATCAAACCAATGTGCTAGCTACTGTCCATCCCAACTATGCTACTATCAAACCAATGTGCTAGCTACTGTCCATCCCAACTATGCTACTATCAAACCAATGTGCTAGCTACTGTCCATCCCAACTATGCTACTATCAAACCAATGTGCTAGCTACTGTCCATACCAACTATGCTATCAAACCTATGTGCTAGCTACTGTACATCCCAACTATGCTACTATCAAACCAATGTGCTAGCTACTGTCCATCCCAACTATGCTACTATCAAACCAATGTGCTAGCTACTGTCCATCCCAACTATGCTACTATCAAACCAATGTGCTAGCTAATGTCCATCCCAACTATGCTACTATCAAACCAATGTGCTAGCTACTGTCCTTCCCAACTATGCTACTATCAAACCAATGTGCTAGCTACTGTCCATCCCAACTATGCTACTATCAAACCAATGTGCTAGCTACTGTCCATCCCAACTATGCTACTATCAAACCAATGTGCTAGCTACTGTCCATCCAAACTATGCTATCAAACCTATGTGCTAGCTACTGTACATCCCAACTATGCTACTATCAAACCAATGTGCTAGCTACTGTCCATCCCAACTATGCTACTATCAAACCAATGTGCTAGCTACCGTCCATCCCAACTATGCTACTATCAAACCAATGTGCTAGCTACCGTCCATCCCAACTATGCTACTATCAAACCAATGTGCTAGCTACTGTCCATCCCAACTATGCTACTATCAAACCAATGTGCTAGCTACTGTCCATCCCAACTATGCTACTATCAAACCAATGTGCTAGCTACTGTCCATCCAAACTATGCTATCAAACCTATGTGCTAGCTACTGTACATCCCAACTATGCTACTATCAAACCAATGTGCTAGCTACGGTCCATCCCAACTATGGTACTATCAAACCAATGTGCTAGCTACTGTCCATCCCAACTATGCTACTATCAAACCAATGTGCTAGCTACTGTCCATCCCAACTATGCTACTATCAAACCAATGTGCTAGCTACCGTCCATCCCAACTATGCTACTATCAAACCAATGTGCTAGCTACCGTCCATCCCAACTATGCTACTATCAAACCAATGTGCTAGCTACCGTCCATCCCAACTATGCTACTATCAAACCAATGTGCTAGCTACTGTCCATCCCAACTATGCTACTATCAAAACAATGTGCTAGCTACTGTCCATCCCAACTATGCTACTATCAAACCAATGTGCTAGCTACTGTCCAAACCAACTATGCTATCAAACCTATGTGCTAGCTACTGTACATCCCAACTATGCTATCAAACCTATGTGCTAGCTACTGTACATCCCAACTATGCTACTATCAAACCAATGTGCTAGCTACTGTCCATCCCAACTATGCTACTATCAAACCAATGTGCTAGCTACTGTCCATCCCAACTATGCTACTATCAAACCAATGTGCTAGCTACTGTCCATCCCAACTATGCTACTATCAAACCAATGTGCTAGCTACCGTCCATCCCAACTATGCTACTATCAAACCAATGTGCTAGCTACCGTCCATCCCAACTATGCTACTATCAAACCAATGTGCTAGCTACCGTCCATCCCAACTATGCTACTATCAAACCAATGTGCTAGCTACTGTCCATCCCAACTATGCTACTATCAAACCAATGTGCTAGCTACTGTCCATCCCAACTATGCTACTATCAAACCAATGTGCTAGCTACTGTCCATACCAACTATGCTATCAAACCTATGTGCTAGCTACTGTACATCCCAACTATGCTACTATCAAACCAATGTGCTAGCTACTGTCCATCCCAACTATGCTACTATCAAACCAATGTGCTAGCTACTGTCCATCCCAACTATGCTACTATCAAACCAATGTGGTAGCTACTGTCCATCCCAACTATGCTACTATCAAACCAATGTGCTAGCTACTGTCCATCCCAACTATGCTACTATCAAACCAATGTGCTAGCTACTGTCCATCCCAACTATGCTACTATCAAACCAATGTGCTAGCTACTGTCCATCCAAACTATGCTATCAAACCTATGTGCTAGCTACTGTACATCCCAACTATGCTACTATCAAACCAATGTGCTAGCTACGGTCCATCCCAACTATGCTACTATCAAACCAATGTGCTAGCTACTGTCCATCCCAACTATGCTACTATCAAACCAATGTGCTAGCTACTGTCCATCCCAACTATGCTACTATCAAACCAATGTGCTAGCTACCGTCCATCCCAACTATGCTACTATCAAACCAATGTGCTAGCTACCGTCCATCCCAACTATGCTACTATCAAACCAATGTGCTAGCTACCGTCCATCCCAACTATGCTACTATCAAACCAATGTGCTAGCTACTGTCCATCCCAACTATGCTACTATCAAACCAATGTGCTAGCTACTGTCCATCCCAACTATGCTACTATCAAACCAATGTGCTAGCTACTGTCCATACCAACTATGCTATCAAACCTATGTGCTAGCTACTGTACATCCCAACTATGCTACTATCAAACCAATGTGCTAGCTACTGTCCATCCCAACTATGCTACTATCAAACCAATGTGCTAGCTACTGTCCATCCCAACTATGCTACTATCAAACCAATGTGCTAGCTACCGTCCATCCCAACTATGCTACTATCAAACCAATGTGCTAGCTAATGTCCATCCCAACTATGCTACTATCAAACCAATGTGCTAGCTACTGTCCATCCCAACTATTCTACTATCAAACCAATGTGCTAGCTACTGTCCATCCCAACTATGCTACTATCAAACCAATGTGCTAGCTACTGTCCATCCCAACTATGCTACTATCAAACCAATGTGCTAGCTACTGTCCATCCCAACTATGCTACTATCAAACCAATGTGCTAGCTACTGTCCATCCCAACTATGCTACTATCAAACCAATGTGCTAGCTACTGTCCATCCCAACTATGCTACTATCAAACCAATGTGCTAGCTAATGTCCATCCCAACTATGCTACTATCAAACCAATGTGCTAGCTACTGTCCATCCCAACTATGCTACTATCAAACCAATGTGCTAGCTACTGTCCATCCCAACTATGCTACTATCAAACCAATGTGCTAGCTACTGTCCATCCCAACTATGCTACTATCAAACCAATGTGCTAGCTAATGTCCATCCCAACTATGCTACTATCAAACCAATGTGCTAGCTACTGTCCATCCCAACTATGCTACTATCAAACCAATGTGCTAGCTACTGTCCATCCCAACTATGCTACTATCAAACCAATGTGCTAGCTACTGTCCATCCCAACTATGCTACTTTCAAACCAATGTGCTAGCTAATGTCCATCCCAACTATGCTACTATCAAACCAATGGGCTAGCTACTGTCCATCCCAACTATGCTACTATCAAACCAATGTGCTAGCTAATGTCCATCCCAACTATGCTACTATCAAACCAATGTGCTAGCTACTGTCCATCCCAACTATGCTACTATCAAACCAATGTGCTAGCTACTGTCCATCCCAACTATGCTACTATCAAACCAATGTGCTAGCTACTGTCCATCCCAACTATGCTACTATCAAACCAATGTGCTAGCTACTGTCCATCCCAACTATGCTACTATCAAACCAATGTGCTAGCTACTGTCCATCCAAACTATGCTATCAAACCTATGTGCTAGCTACTGTACATCCCAACTATGCTACTATCAAACCAATGTGCTAGCTACTGTCCATCCCAACTATGCTACTATCAAACCAATGTGCTAGCTACTGTCCATCCCAACTATGCTACTATCAAACCAATGTGCTAGCTACTGTCCATCCCAACTATGCTACTATCAAACCAATGTGCTAGCTACTGTCCATACCAACTATGCTATCAAACCTATGTGCTAGCTACTGTACATCCCAACTATGCTACTATCAAACCAATGTGCTAGCTACTGTCCATCCCAACTATGCTACTATCAAACCAATGTGCTAGCTACTGTCCATCCCAACTATGCTACTATCAAACCAATGTGCTAGCTACTGTCCATCCCAACTATGCTACTATCAAACCAATGTGCTAGCTACTGTCCATCCCAACTATGCTACTATCAAACCAATGTGCTAGCTACTGTCCATCCCAACTATGCTACTATCAAACCAATGTGCTAGCTACTGTCCATCCCAACTATGCTACTATCAAACCAATGTGCTAGCTACTGTCCATCCCAACTATGCTACTATCAAACCAATGTGCTAGCTACTGTCCATCCCAACTATGCTACTATCAAACCAATGTGGTAGCTAATGTCCATCCCAACTATGCTACTATCAAACCAATGTGCTAGCTACTGTCCATCCCAACTATGCTACTATCAAACCAATGTGCTAGCTACTGTCCATCCCAACTATGCTACTATCAAACCAATGTGCTAGCTAATGTCCATCCCAACTATGCTACTATCAAACCAATGTGCTAGCTACTGTCCATCCCAACTATGCTACTATCAAACCAATGTGCTAGCTACTGTCCATCCCAACTATGCTACTATCAAACCAATGTGCTAGCTACTGTCCATCCCAACTATGCTACTATCAAACCAATGTGCTAGCTACTGTCCATCCCAACTATGCTACTATCAAACCAATGTGCTAGCTACTGTCCATTCCAACTATGCTACTATCAAACCAATGTGCTAGCTACCGTCCATCCCAACTATGCTACTATCAAACCAATGTGCTAGCTACCGTCCATCCCAACTATGCTACTATCAAACCAATGTGCTAGCTAATGTCCATCCCAACTATGCTACTATCAAACCAATGTGCTAGCTACCGTCCATCCCAACTATGCTACTATCAAACCAATGTGCTAGCTACTGTCCATCCCAACTATGCTACTATCAAACCAATGTGCTAGCTACTGTCCATCCCAACTATGCTACTATCAAACCAATGTGCTAGCTACTGTCCATCCCAACTATGCTACTATCAAACCAATGTGCTAGCTACCGTCCATCCCAACTATGCTACTATCAAACCAATGTGCTAGCTACCGTCCATCCCAACTATGCTACTATCAAACCAATGTGCTAGCTACCGTCCATCCCAACTATGCTACTATCAAACCAATGTGCTAGCTACCGTCCATCCCAACTATGCTACTATCAAACCAATGTGCTAGCTACTGTCCATCCCAACTATGCTACTATCAAACCAATGTGCTAGCTACTGTCCATCCCAACTATGCTACTATCAAACCAATGTGCTAGCTACTGTCCATCCCAACTATGCTACTATCAAACCAATGTGCTAGCTTCTGTCCATCCCAACTATGCTACTATCAAACCAATGTGCTAGCTACTGTCCATCCCAACTATGCTTCTATCAAACCAATGTGCTAGCTACTGTCCATCCCAACTATGCTACTATCAAACCTATGTGCTAGCTACTGTCCATCCCAACTATGCTACTATCAAACCAATGTGCTAGCTACTGTCCATCCCAACTATGCTACTATCAAACCAATGTGCTAGCTAATGTCCATCCCAACTATGCTACTATCAAACCAATGTGCTAGCTACTGTCCATCCCAACTATGCTACTATCAAACCAATGTTCTAGCTACTGTCCATCCCAACTATGCTACTGTCAAACCAATGTGCTAGCTTCTGTCCATCCCAACTATGCTACTATCAAACCAATGTGCTAGCTTCTGTCCATCCCAACTATGCTACTATCAAACCAATGTGCTAGCTACTGTCCATCCCAACTATGCTTCTATCAAACCAATGTGCTAGCTACTGTCCATCCCAACTATGCTACTATCAAACCTATGTGCTAGCTACTGTCCATCCCAACTATGCTACTATCAAACCAATGTGCTAGCTACTGTCCATCCCAACTATGCTACTATCAAACCAATGTGCTAGCTACTGTCCATCCCAACTAGGCTAATATCAAACCAATGTGCTAGCTACTGTCCATCCCAACTATGCTACTATCAAACCAATGTGCTAGCTACTGTCCATCCCAACTATGCTACTATCAAACCAATGTGCTAGCTACTGTCCATCCCAACTATGCTACTATCAAACCAATGTGCTAGCTACTGTCCATCCCAACTATGCTACTATCAAACCAATGTGCTAGCTAATGTCCATCCCAACTATGCTACTATCAAACCAATGTGCTAGCTAATGTCCATCCCAACTATGCTACTATCAAACCAATGTGCTAGCTACTGTCCATCCCAACTATGCTACTATCAAACCAATGTGCTAGCTAATGTCCATCCCAACTATGCTACTATCAAACCAATGTGCTAGCTAATGTCCATCCCAACTATGCTACTATCAAACCAATGTGCTAGCTACTGTCCATCCCAACTAGGCTACTATCAAACCAATGTGCTAGCTACTGTCCATCCCAACTATGCTACTATCAAACCAATGTGCTAGCTACTGTCCATCCCAACTATGCTACTATCAAACCAATGTGCTAGCTACTGTCCATCCCAACTATGCTACTATCAAACCAATGTGCTAGCTACTGTCCATCCCAACTATGCTACTATCAAACCAATGTGCTAGCTACCGTCCATCCCAAATATGCTACTATCAAACCAATGTGCTAGCTACCGTCCATCCCAACTATGCTACTATCAAACCAATGTGCTAGCTACCGTCCATCCCAACTATGCTACTATCAAACCAATGTGCTAGCTACTGTCCATCCCAACTATGCTACTATCAAACCAATGTGCTAGCTACCGTCCATCCCAACTATGCTACTATCAAACCAATGTGCTAGCTACTGTCCATCCCAACTATGCTACTATCAAACCAATGTGCTAGCTACCGTCCATCCCAAATATGCTACTATCAAACCAATGTGCTAGCTACCGTCCATCCCAACTATGCTACTATCAAACCAATGTGCTAGCTACCGTCCATCCCAACTATGCTACTATCAAACCAATGTGCTAGCTACCGTCCATCCCAACTATGCTACTATCAAACCAATGTGCTAGCTACCGTCCATCCCAACTATGCTACTATCAAACCAATGTGCTAGCTACCGTCCATCCCAACTATGCTACTATCAAACCAATGTGCTAGTTACCGTCCATCCCAACTATGCTACTATCAAACCAATGTGCTAGCTACTGTCTATCCCAACTATGCCACTATCAAACCAATGTGCTAGCTACTGTCCATCCCAACTATGCTACTACCAAACCAATGTGCTAGCTACTGTCCATCCCAACTATGCTACTGTCAAACCAATGTGCTAGCTACTGTCCATCCAAACTATGCTACTATCAAACCAATGTGCTAGCTAATGTCCATCCCAACTATGCTACTATCAAACCAATGTGCTAGCTAATGTCCATCCCAACTATGCTACTATCAAACCAATGTGCTAGCTACCGTCCATCCCAACTATGCTACTATCAAACCAATGTGCTAGCTACCGTCCATCCCAACTATGCTACTATCAAACCAATGTGCTAGCTACCGTCCATCCCAACTATGCTACAATCAAACCTATGTGCTAGCTACTGTCCATCCCAACTATGCTACTATCAAACCAATGTGCTAGCTACTGTCCATCCCATCTATGCTACTATCAAACCAATGTGCTAGCTACTGTCCATCCCAACTATGCTACTATCAAACCTATGTGCTAGCTACTGTCCATCCCAACTATGCTACTATCAAACCTATGTGCTAGCTACTGTCCATCCCAACTATGCTACTATCAAACCAATGTGCTAGCTACTGTCCATCCCAACTATGCTACTATCAAACCAATGTGCTAGCTACTGTCCATCCCAACTATGCTACTATCAAACCAATGTGCTAGCTAATGTCCATCCCAACTATGCTACTATCAAACCAATGTGCTAGCTAATGTCCATCCCAACTATGCTACTATCAAACCAATGTGCTAGCTACTGTCCATCCCAACTATGCTACTATCAAACCAATGTGCTAGCTACTGTCCATCCCAACTATGCTACTATCAAACCAATGTGCTAGCTACTGTCCATCCCAACTATGCTACTATCAAACCAATATGCTAGCTACTGTCCATCCCAACTATGCTACTATCAAACCAATGTGCTAGCTACTGTCCATCCCAAATATGCTACTATCAAACCAATGTGCTAGCTACCGTCCATCCCAACTATGCTACTATCAAACCAATGTGCTAGCTACCGTCCATCCCAAATATGCTACTATCAAACCAATGTGCTAGCTACCGTCCATCCCAACTATGCTACTATCAAACCAATGTGCTAGCTACCGTCCATCCCAACTATGCTACTATCAAACCAATGTGCTAGTTACCGTCCATCCCAACTATGCTACTATCAAACCAATGTGCTAGCTACCGTCCATCCCAACTATGCTACTATCAAACCAATGTGCTAGCTACTGTCCATCCCAACTATGCTACTACCAAACCAATGTGCTAGCTACCGTCCATCCCAACTATGCTACTATCAAACCAATGTGCTAGCTACCGTCCATCCCAACTATGCTACTATCAAACCAATGTGCTAGCTACCGTCCATCCCAAATATGCTACTATCAAACCAATGTGCTAGCTACCGTCCATCCCAACTATGCTACTATCAAACCAATGTGCTAGCTACCGTCCATCCCAACTATGCTACTATCAAACCAATGTGCTAGCTACCGTCCATCCCAACTATGCTACTATCAAACCAATGTGCTAGCTACCGTCCATCCCAACTATGCTACTATCAAACCAATGTGCTAGCTACCGTCCATCCCAACTATGCTACTATCAAACCAATGTGCTAGCTACCGTCCATCCCAACTATGCTACTATCAAACCAATGTGCTAGTTACCGTCCATCCCAACTATGCTACTATCAAACCAATGTGCTAGCTACTGTCTATCCCAACTATGCCACTATCAAACCAATGTGCTAGCTACTGTCCATCCCAACTATGCTACTACCAAACCAATGTGCTAGCTACTGTCCATCCCAACTATGCTACTGTCAAACCAATGTGCTAGCTACTGTCCATCCAAACTATGCTACTATCAAACCAATGTGCTAGCTAATGTCCATCCCAACTATGCTACTATCAAACCAATGTGCTAGCTAATGTCCATCCCAACTATGCTACTATCAAACCAATGTGCTAGCTACCGTCCATCCCAACTATGCTACTATCAAACCAATGTGCTAGCTACCGTCCATCCCAACTATGCTACTATCAAACCAATGTGCTAGCTACCGTCCATCCCAACTTTGCTACAATCAAACCTATGTGCTAGCTACTGTCCATCCCAACTATGCTACTATCAAACCAATGTGCTAGCTACCGTCCATCCCAACTATGCTACAATCAAACCTATGTGCTAGCTACTGTCCATCCCAACTATGCTACTATCAAACCAATGTGCTAGCTACTGTCCATCCCATCTATGCTACTATCAAACCAATGTGCTAGCTACTGTCCATCCCAACTATGCTACTATCAAACCTATGTGCTAGCTACTGTCCATCCCAACTATGCTACTATCAAACCTATGTGCTAGCTACTGTCCATCCCATCTATGCTACTATCAAACCAATGTGCTAGCTACTGTCCATCCCAACTATGCTACTATCAAACCAATGTGCTAGCTACTGTCCATCCCAACTATGCTACTATCAAACCAATGTGCTAGCTAATGTCCATCCCAACTATGCTACTATCAAACCAATGTGCTAGCTACTGTCCATCCCAACTATGCTACTATCAAACCAATGTGCTAGCTACTGTCCATCCCAACTATGCTACTATCAAACCAATGTGCTAGCTACTGTCCATCCCAACTATGCTACTATCAAACCAATGTGCTAGCTACTGTCCATCCCAACTATGCTACTATCAAACCAATGTGCTAGCTACTGTCCATCCCAACTATGCTACTATCAAACCAATATGCTAGCTACTGTCCATCCCAACTATGCTACTATCAAACCAATGTGCTAGCTACTGTCCATCCCAAATATGCTACTATCAAACCAATGTGCTAGCTACCGTCCATCCCAACTATGCTACTATCAAACCAATGTGCTAGCTACCGTCCATCCCAAATATGCTACTATCAAACCAATGTGCTAGCTACCGTCCATCCCAACTATGCTACTATCAAACCAATGTGCTAGCTACCGTCCATCCCAACTATGCTACTATCAAACCAATGTGCTAGTTACCGTCCATCCCAACTATGCTACTATCAAACCAATGTGCTAGCTACCGTCCATCCCAACTATGCTACTATCAAACCAATGTGCTAGCTACTGTCCATCCCAACTATGCTACTACCAAACCAATGTGCTAGCTACCGTCCATCCCAACTATGCTACTATCAAACCAATGTGCTAGCTACCGTCCATCCCAACTATGCTACTATCAAACCAATGTGCTAGCTACCGTCCATCCCAAATATGCTACTATCAAACCAATGTGCTAGCTACCGTCCATCCCAACTATGCTACTATCAAACCAATGTGCTAGCTACCGTCCATCCCAACTATGCTACTATCAAACCAATGTGCTAGCTACCGTCCATCCCAACTATGCTACTATCAAACCAATGTGCTAGCTACCGTCCATCCCAACTATGCTACTATCAAACCAATGTGCTAGCTACCATCCATCCCAACTATGCTACTATCAAACCAATGTGCTAGCTACCGTCCATCCCAACTATGCTACTATCAAACCAATGTGCTAGTTGCCGTCCATCCCAACTATGCTACTATCAAACCAATGTGCTAGCTACTGTCTATCCCAACTATGCCACTATCAAACCAATGTGCTAGCTACTGTCCATCCCAACTATGCTACTACCAAACCAATGTGCTAGCTACTGTCCATCCCAACTATGCTACTGTCAAACCAATGTGCTAGCTACTGTCCATCCAAACTATGCTACTATCAAACCAATGTGCTAGCTAATGTCCATCCCAACTATGCTACTATCAAACCAATGTGCTAGCTAATGTCCATCCCAACTATGCTACTATCAAACCAATGTGCTAGCTACCGTCCATCCCAACTATGCTACTATCAAACCAATGTGCTAGCTACCGTCCATCCCAACTATGCTACTATCAAACCAATGTGCTAGCTACCGTCCATCCCAACTATGCTACAATCAAACCTATGTGCTAGCTACTGTCCATCCCAACTATGCTACTATCAAACCAATGTGCTAGCTACCGTCCATCCCAACTATGCTACAATCAAACCTATGTGCTAGCTACTGTCCATCCCAACTATGCTACTATCAAACCAATGTGCTAGCTACTGTCCATCCCATCTATGCTACTATCAAACCAATGTGCTAGCTACTGTCCATCCCAACTATGCTACTATCAAACCTATGTGCTAGCTACTGTCCATCCCAACTATGCTACTATCAAACCTATGTGCTAGCTACTGTCCATCCCAACTATGCTACTATCAAACCAATGTGCTAGCTACTGTCCATCCCAACTATGCTACTATCAAACCAATGTGCTAGCTACTGTCCATCCCAACTATGCTACTATCAAACCAATGTGCTAGCTAATGTCCATCCCAACTATGCTACTATCAAACCAATGTGCTAGCTACTGTCCATCCCAACTATGCTACTATCAAACCAATGTGCTAGCTACTGTCCATCCCAACTATGCTACTATCAAACCAATGTGCTAGCTACTGTCCATCCCAACTATGCTACTATCAAACCAATGTGCTAGCTACTGTCCATCCCAACTATGCTACTATCAAACCAATGTGCTAGCTAATGTCCATCCCAACTATGCTACTATCAAACCAATGTGCTAGCTAATGTCCATCCCAACTATGCTACTATCAAACCAATGTGCTAGCTACCGTCCATCCCAACTATGCTACTATCAAACCAATGTGCTAGCTACCGTCCATCCCAACTATGCTACTATCAAACCAATGTGCTAGCTACTGTCCATCCCAACTATGCTACTGTCAAACCAATGTGCTAGCTACTGTCCATCCCAACTATGCTACTACCAAACCAATGTGCTAGCTACCGTCCATCCCAACTATGCTACTATCAAACCAATGTGCTAGCTACCGTCCATCCCAACTATGCTACTATCAAACCAATGTGCTAGCTACCGTCCATCCCAAATATGCTACTATCAAACCAATGTGCTAGCTACCGTCCATCCCAACTATGCTACTATCAAACCAATGTGCTAGCTACTGTCGATCCCAACTATGCTATCAAACCAATGTGCTAGCAACTGTCCATCCCAACTATGCTACTATCAAACCAATGTGCTAGCTACCGTCCATCCCAACTATGCTACTATCAAACCAATGTGCTAGCTACTGTCGATCCCAACTATGCTATCAAACCAATGTGCTAGCAACTGTCCATCCCAACTATGCTACTATCAAACCAATGTGCTAGCTACTGTCTATCCCAACTATGCCACTATCAAACCAATGTGCTAGCTACTGTCCATCCCAACTATGCTATCAAACCTATGTGCTAGCTACTGTCCATCCCAACTATGCTACTATCAAACCAATGTGCTAGCTACTGTCCATCCCAACTATGCTACTATCAAACCTATGTGCTAGCTACTGTCCATCCCAACTATGCTACTATCAACCAATGTGCTAGCTACTGTCCATCCCAACTATGCTACTATCAAACCAATGTGCTAGCTACTGTCCATCCCAACTATGCTACTATCAAACCAATGTGCTAGCTAATGTCCATCCCAACTATGCTACTATCAAACCAATGTGCTAGCTAATGTCCATCCCAACTATGCTACTATCAAACCAATGTGCTAGCTACTGTCCATCCCAACTATGCTACTATCAAACCAATGTGCTAGCTACTGTCCATCCCAACTATGCTACTATCAAACCAATGTGCTAGCTACTGTCCATCCCAACTATGCTACTATCAAACCAATATGCTAGCTACTGTCCATCCCAACTATGCTACTATCAAACCAATGTGCTAGCTACTGTCCATCCCAAATATGCTAGTATCAAACCAATGTGCTAGCTACCGTCCATCCCAACTATGCTACTATCAAACCAATGTGCTAGCTACCGTCCATCCCAAATATGCTACTATCAAACCAATGTGCTAGCTACCGTCCATCCCAACTGTGCTACTATCAAACCAATGTGCTAGCTACCGTCCATCCCAACTATGCTACTATCAAACCAATGTGCTAGTTACCGTCCATCCCAACTATGCTACTATCAAACCAATGTGCTAGCTACCGTCCATCCCAACTATGCTACTATCAAACCAATGTGCTAGCTACTGTCCATCCCAACTATGCTACTACCAAACCAATGTGCTAGCTACCGTCCATCCCAACTATGCTACTATCAAACCAATGTGCTAGCTACCGTCCATCCCAACTATGCTACTATCAAACCAATGTGCTAGCTACCGTCCATCCCAAATATGCTACTATCAAACCAATGTGCTAGCTACCGTCCATCCCAACTATGCTACTATCAAACCAATGTGCTAGCTACCGTCCATCCCAACTATGCTACTATCAAACCAATGTGCTAGCTACCGTCCATCCCAACTATGCTACTATCAAACCAATGTGCTAGCTACCGTCCATCCCAACTATGCTACTATCAAACCAATGTGCTAGCTACCGTCCATCCCAACTATGCTACTATCAAACCAATGTGCTAGCTACCGTCCATCCCAACTATGCTACTATCAAACCAATGTGCTAGTTACCGTCCATCCCAACTATGCTACTATCAAACCAATGTGCTAGCTACTGTCTATCCCAACTATGCCACTATCAAACCAATGTGCTAGCTACTGTCCATCCCAACTATGCTACTACCAAACCAATGTGCTAGCTACTGTCCATCCCAACTATGCTACTGTCAAACCAATGTGCTAGCTACTGTCCATCCAAACTATGCTACTATCAAACCAATGTGCTAGCTAATGTCCATCCCAACTATGCTACTATCAAACCAATGTGCTAGCTAATGTCCATCCCAACTATGCTACTATCAAACCAATGTGCTAGCTACCGTCCATCCCAACTATGCTACTATCAAACCAATGTGCTAGCTACCGTCCATCCCAACTATGCTACTATCAAACCAATGTGCTAGCTACCGTCCATCCCAACTATGCTACAATCAAACCTATGTGCTAGCTACTGTCCATCCCAACTATGCTACTATCAAACCAATGTGCTAGCTACTGTCCATCCCATCTATGCTACTATCAAACCAATGTGCTAGCTACTGTCCATCCCAACTATGCTACTATCAAACCTATGTGCTAGCTACTGTCCATCCCAACTATGCTACTATCAAACCAATGTGCTAGCTACTGTCCATCCCAACTATGCTACTATCAAACCAATGTGCTAGCTACTGTCCATCCCAACTATGCTACTATCAAACCAATGTGCTAGCTAATGTCCATCCCAACTATGCTACTATCAAACCAATGTGCTAGCTACTGTCCATCCCAACTATGCTACTATCAAACCAATGTGCTAGCTACTGTCCATCCCAACTATGCTACTATCAAACCAATGTGCTAGCTACTGTCCATCCCAACTATGCTACTATCAAACCAATATGCTAGCTACTGTCCATCCCAACTATGCTACTATCAAACCAATGTGCTAGCTACTGTCCATCCCAAATATGCTACTATCAAACCAATGTGCTAGCTACCGTCCATCCCAACTATGCTACTATCAAACCAATGTGCTAGCTACCGTCCATCCCAACTATGCTACTATCAAACCAATGTGCTAGCTACCGTCCATCCCAACTATGCTACTATCAAACCAATGTGCTAGCTACCGTCCATCCCAACAATGCTACTATCAAACCAATGTGCTAGTTACCGTCCATCCCAACTATGCTACTATCAAACCAATGTGCTAGCTACCGTCCATCCCAACTATGCTACTATCAAACCAATGTACTAGCTACTGTCCATCCCAACTATGCTACTACCAAACCAATGTGCTAGCTACCGTCCATCCCAACTATGCTACTATCAAACCAATGTGCTAGCTACCGTCCATCCCAACTATGCTACTATCAAACCAATGTGCTAGTTACTGTCCATCCCAACTATGCTACTATCAAACCAATGTGCTAGCTACTGTCCATCCCAACTATGCTACTGTCTATCCCAACTATGCCACTATCAAACCAATGTGCTAGCTACTGTCCATCAAAACCAATGTGCTAGCTACTGTCCATCCAAACTATGCTACTATCAAACCAATGTGCTAGCTACTGTCCATCCCAACTATGCTACTACCAAACCAATGTGCTAGCTACTGTCCATCCAAACTATGCTACTATCAAACCAATGTGCTAGCTACCGTCCATCCCAACTATGCTACTATCAAACCAATGTGCTAGCTACCGTCCATCCCAACTATGCTACAATCAAACCTATGTGCTAGCTACTGTCCATCCCAACTATGCTACTATCAAACCAATGTGCTAGCTACTGTCCATCCCATCTATGCTACTATCAAACCAATGTGCTAGCTACTGTCCATCCCAACTATGCTACTATCAAACCAATGTGCTAGCTACCGTCCATCCCAACTATGCTACTATCAAACCAATGTGCTAGCTACCGTCCATCCCAACTATGCTACTATCAAACCAATGTGCTAGCTACCGTCCATCCCAACTATGCTACTATCAAACCAATGTGCTAGCTACCGTCCATCCCAACTATGCTACTATCAAACCAATGTGCTAGTTACCGTCCATCCCAACTATGCTACTATCAAACCAATGTGCTAGCTACTGTCTATCCCAACTATGCCACTATCAAACCAATGTGCTAGCTACTGTCCATCCCAACTATGCTACTACCAAACCAATGTGCTAGCTACTGTCCATCCCAACTATGCTACTGTCAAACCAATGTGCTAGCTACTGTCCATCCAAACTATGCTACTATCAAACCAATGTGCTAGCTACTGTCCATCCCAACTATGCTACTATCAAACCAATGTGCTAGCTACTGTCCATCCCAAATATGCTACTATCAAACCAATGTGCTAGCTACCGTCCATCCCAACTATGCTACTATCAAACCAATGTGCTAGCTACCGTCCATCCCAACTATGCTACTATCAAACCAATGTGCTAGCTACCGTCCATCCCAACTATGCTACTATCAAACCAATGTGCTAGCTACCGTCCATCCCAACAATGCTACTATCAAACCAATGTGCTAGTTACCGTCCATCCCAACTATGCTACTATCAAACCAATGTGCTAGCTACCGTCCATCCCAACTATGCTACTATCAAACCAATGTGCTAGCTACCGTCCATCCCAACTATGCTACTATCAAACCAATGTGCTAGTTACTGTCCATCCCAACTATGCTACTATCAAACCAATGTGCTAGCTACTGTCCATCCCAACTATGCTACTGTCTATCCCAACTATGCCACTATCAAACCAATGTGCTAGCTACTGTCCATCAAAACCAATGTGCTAGCTACTGTCCATCCAAACTATGCTACTATCAAACCAATGTGCTAGCTACTGTCCATCCCAACTATGCTACTACCAAACCAATGTGCTAGCTACTGTCCATCCAAACTATGCTACTATCAAACCAATGTGCTAGCTACCGTCCATCCCAACTATGCTACTATCAAACCAATGTGCTAGCTACCGTCCATCCCAACTATGCTACAATCAAACCTATGTGCTAGCTACTGTCCATCCCAACTATGCTACTATCAAACCAATGTGCTAGCTACTGTCCATCCCATCTATGCTACTATCAAACCAATGTGCTAGCTACTGTCCATCCCAACTATGCTACTATCAAACCAATGTGCTAGCTACCGTCCATCCCAACTATGCTACTATCAAACCAATGTGCTAGCTACCGTCCATCCCAACTATGCTACTATCAAACCAATGTGCTAGCTACCGTCCATCCCAACTATGCTACTATCAAACCAATGTGCTAGCTACCGTCCATCCCAACTATGCTACTATCAAACCAATGTGCTAGTTACCGTCCATCCCAACTATGCTACTATCAAACCAATGTGCTAGCTACTGTCTATCCCAACTATGCCACTATCAAACCAATGTGCTAGCTACTGTCCATCCCAACTATGCTACTACCAAACCAATGTGCTAGCTACTGTCCATCCCAACTATGCTACTGTCAAACCAATGTGCTAGCTACTGTCCATCCAAACTATGCTACTATCAAACCAATGTGCTAGCTACTGTCCATCCCAACTATGCTACTATCAAACCAATGTGCTAGCTACTGTCCATCCCAAATATGCTACTATCAAACCAATGTGCTAGCTACCGTCCATCCCAACTATGCTACTATCAAACCAATGTGCTAGCTACCGTCCATCCCAACTATGCTACTATCAAACCAATGTGCTAGCTACCGTCCATCCCAACTATGCTACTATCAAACCAATGTGCTAGCTACCGTCCATCCCAACAATGCTACTATCAAACCAATGTGCTAGTTACCGTCCATCCCAACTATGCTACTATCAAACCAATGTGCTAGCTACCGTCCATCCCAACTATGCTACTATCAAACCAATGTACTAGCTACTGTCCATCCCAACTATGCTACTACCAAACCAATGTGCTAGCTACCGTCCATCCCAACTATGCTACTATCAAACCAATGTGCTAGCTACCGTCCATCCCAACTATGCTACTATCAAACCAATGTGCTAGTTACTGTCCATCCCAACTATGCTACTATCAAACCAATGTGCTAGCTACTGTCCATCCCAACTATGCTACTGTCTATCCCAACTATGCCACTATCAAACCAATGTGCTAGCTACTGTCCATCAAAACCAATGTGCTAGCTACTGTCCATCCAAACTATGCTACTATCAAACCAATGTGCTAGCTACTGTCCATCCCAACTATGCTACTACCAAACCAATGTGCTAGCTACTGTCCATCCAAACTATGCTACTATCAAACCAATGTGCTAGCTACCGTCCATCCCAACTATGCTACTATCAAACCAATGTGCTAGCTACCGTCCATCCCAACTATGCTACAATCAAACCTATGTGCTAGCTACTGTCCATCCCAACTATGCTACTATCAAACCAATGTGCTAGCTACTGTCCATCCCATCTATGCTACTATCAAACCAATGTGCTAGCTACTGTCCATCCCAACTATGCTACTATCAAACCAATGTGCTAGCTACCGTCCATCCCAACTATGCTACTATCAAACCAATGTGCTAGCTACCGTCCATCCCAACTATGCTACTATCAAACCAATGTGCTAGCTACCGTCCATCCCAACTATGCTACTATCAAACCAATGTGCTAGCTACCGTCCATCCCAACTATGCTACTATCAAACCAATGTGCTAGTTACCGTCCATCCCAACTATGCTACTATCAAACCAATGTGCTAGCTACTGTCTATCCCAACTATGCCACTATCAAACCAATGTGCTAGCTACTGTCCATCCCAACTATGCTACTACCAAACCAATGTGCTAGCTACTGTCCATCCCAACTATGCTACTGTCAAACCAATGTGCTAGCTACTGTCCATCCAAACTATGCTACTATCAAACCAATGTGCTAGCTACTGTCCATCCCAACTATGCTACTATCAAACCAATGTGCTAGCTACTGTCCATCCAAACTATGCTATCAAACCTATGTGCTAGCTACTGTACATCCCAACTATGCTACTATCAAACCAATGTGCTAGCTACTGTCCATCCCAACTATGCTACTATCAAACCAATGTGCTAGCTACTGTCCATCCCAACTATGCTACTATCAAACCAATGTGCTAGCTACTGTCCATCCCAACTATGCTACTATCAAACCAGTGTGCTAGCTACTGTCCATCCCAACTATGCTACTATCAAACCAATGTGCTAGCTACTGTCCATCCCAACTATGCTACTACCAAACCAATGTGCTAGCTACTGTCCATCCAAACTATGCTATCAAACCTATGTGCTAGCTACTGTACATCCCAACTATGCTACTATCAAACCAATGTGCTAGCTACCGTCCATCCCAACTATGTTACTATCAAACCAATGTGCTAGCTACCGTCCATCCCAACTATGCTACTATCAAACCAATGTGCTAGCTACTGTCCATCCCAACTATGCTACTATCAAACCAATGTGCTAGCTACTGTCCATCCCAACTAGGCTACTATCAAACCAATGTGCTAGCTACTGTCCATCCCAACTATGCTACTATCAAACCAATGTGCTAGCTACTGTCCATCCCAACTATGCTACTATCAAACCTATGTGCTAGCTACTGTCCATCCCAACTATGCTACTATCAAACCAATGTGCTAGCTACTGTCCATCCCAACTATGCTACTATCAAACCAATGTGCTAGCTACTGTCCATCCCAACTATGCTACTATCAAACCAATGTGCTAGCTACTGTCCATACCAACTATGCTATCAAACCTATGTGCTAGCTACTGTACATCCCAACTATGCTACTATCAAACCAATGTGCTAGCTACTGTCCATCCCAACTATGCTACTATAAAACCAATGTGCTAGCTACTGTCCATCCCAACTATGCTACTATCAAACCAATGTGCTAGCTAATGTCCATCCCAACTATGCTACTATCAAACCAATGTGCTAGCTACTGTCCATCCCAACTATGCTACTATCAAACCAATGTGCTAGCTAATGTCCATCACAACTATGCTACTATCAAACCAATGTGCTAGCTACTGTCCATCCCAACTATGCTACTATCAAACCAATGTGCTAGCTAATGTCCATCCCAACTATGCTACTATCAAACCAATGTGCTAGCTACTGTCCATCCCAACTATGCTACTATCAAACCAATGTGCTAGCTACTGTCCATCCCAACTATGCTACTATCAAACCAATGTGCTAGCTACCGTCCATCCCAACTATGCTACTATCAAACCAATGTGCTAGCTACTGTCCATCTAAACTATGCTATCAAACCTATGTGCTAGCTACTGTACATCCCAACTATGCTACTATCAAACCAATGTGCTAGCTACTGTCCATCCCAACTATGCTACTATCAAACCAATGTGCTAGCTACTGTCCATCCCAACTATGCTACTATCAAACCAATGTGCTAGCTACTGTCCATACCAACTATGCTATCAAACCTATGTGCTAGCTACTGTACATCCCAACTATGCTACTGTCAAACCAATGTGCTAGCTACTGTCCATCCCAACTATGCTACTACCAAACCAATGTGCTAGCTACCGTCCATCCCAACTATGCTACTATCAAACCAATGTGCTAGCTACCGTCCATCCCAACTATGCTACTATCAAACCAATGTGCTAGCTACCGTCCATCCCAAATATGCTACTATCAAACCAATGTGCTAGCTACCGTCCATCCCAACTATGCTACTATCAAACCAATGTGCTAGCTACTGTCGATCCCAACTATGCTATCAAACCAATGTGCTAGCAACTGTCCATCCCAACTATGCTACTATCAAACCAATGTGCTAGCTACCGTCCATCCCAACTATGCTACTATCAAACCAATGTGCTAGCTACTGTCGATCCCAACTATGCTATCAAACCAATGTGCTAGCAACTGTCCATCCCAACTATGCTACTATCAAACCAATGTGCTAGCTACTGTCTATCCCAACTATGCCACTATCAAACCAATGTGCTAGCTACTGTCCATCCCAACTATGCTATCAAACCTATGTGCTAGCTACTGTCCATCCCAACTATGCTACTATCAAACCAATGTGCTAGCTACTGTCCATCCCAACTATGCTACTATCAAACCTATGTGCTAGCTACTGTCCATCCCAACTATGCTACTATCAACCAATGTGCTAGCTACTGTCCATCCCAACTATGCTACTATCAAACCAATGTGCTAGCTACTGTCCATCCCAACTATGCTACTATCAAACCAATGTGCTAGCTAATGTCCATCCCAACTATGCTACTATCAAACCAATGTGCTAGCTAATGTCCATCCCAACTATGCTACTATCAAACCAATGTGCTAGCTACTGTCCATCCCAACTATGCTACTATCAAACCAATGTGCTAGCTACTGTCCATCCCAACTATGCTACTATCAAACCAATGTGCTAGCTACTGTCCATCCCAACTATGCTACTATCAAACCAATATGCTAGCTACTGTCCATCCCAACTATGCTACTATCAAACCAATGTGCTAGCTACTGTCCATCCCAAATATGCTAGTATCAAACCAATGTGCTAGCTACCGTCCATCCCAACTATGCTACTATCAAACCAATGTGCTAGCTACCGTCCATCCCAAATATGCTACTATCAAACCAATGTGCTAGCTACCGTCCATCCCAACTGTGCTACTATCAAACCAATGTGCTAGCTACCGTCCATCCCAACTATGCTACTATCAAACCAATGTGCTAGTTACCGTCCATCCCAACTATGCTACTATCAAACCAATGTGCTAGCTACCGTCCATCCCAACTATGCTACTATCAAACCAATGTGCTAGCTACTGTCCATCCCAACTATGCTACTACCAAACCAATGTGCTAGCTACCGTCCATCCCAACTATGCTACTATCAAACCAATGTGCTAGCTACCGTCCATCCCAACTATGCTACTATCAAACCAATGTGCTAGCTACCGTCCATCCCAAATATGCTACTATCAAACCAATGTGCTAGCTACCGTCCATCCCAACTATGCTACTATCAAACCAATGTGCTAGCTACCGTCCATCCCAACTATGCTACTATCAAACCAATGTGCTAGCTACCGTCCATCCCAACTATGCTACTATCAAACCAATGTGCTAGCTACCGTCCATCCCAACTATGCTACTATCAAACCAATGTGCTAGCTACCGTCCATCCCAACTATGCTACTATCAAACCAATGTGCTAGCTACCGTCCATCCCAACTATGCTACTATCAAACCAATGTGCTAGTTACCGTCCATCCCAACTATGCTACTATCAAACCAATGTGCTAGCTACTGTCTATCCCAACTATGCCACTATCAAACCAATGTGCTAGCTACTGTCCATCCCAACTATGCTACTACCAAACCAATGTGCTAGCTACTGTCCATCCCAACTATGCTACTGTCAAACCAATGTGCTAGCTACTGTCCATCCAAACTATGCTACTATCAAACCAATGTGCTAGCTAATGTCCATCCCAACTATGCTACTATCAAACCAATGTGCTAGCTAATGTCCATCCCAACTATGCTACTATCAAACCAATGTGCTAGCTACCGTCCATCCCAACTATGCTACTATCAAACCAATGTGCTAGCTACCGTCCATCCCAACTATGCTACTATCAAACCAATGTGCTAGCTACCGTCCATCCCAACTATGCTACAATCAAACCTATGTGCTAGCTACTGTCCATCCCAACTATGCTACTATCAAACCAATGTGCTAGCTACTGTCCATCCCATCTATGCTACTATCAAACCAATGTGCTAGCTACTGTCCATCCCAACTATGCTACTATCAAACCTATGTGCTAGCTACTGTCCATCCCAACTATGCTACTATCAAACCAATGTGCTAGCTACTGTCCATCCCAACTATGCTACTATCAAACCAATGTGCTAGCTACTGTCCATCCCAACTATGCTACTATCAAACCAATGTGCTAGCTAATGTCCATCCCAACTATGCTACTATCAAACCAATGTGCTAGCTACTGTCCATCCCAACTATGCTACTATCAAACCAATGTGCTAGCTACTGTCCATCCCAACTATGCTACTATCAAACCAATGTGCTAGCTACTGTCCATCCCAACTATGCTACTATCAAACCAATATGCTAGCTACTGTCCATCCCAACTATGCTACTATCAAACCAATGTGCTAGCTACTGTCCATCCCAAATATGCTACTATCAAACCAATGTGCTAGCTACCGTCCATCCCAACTATGCTACTATCAAACCAATGTGCTAGCTACCGTCCATCCCAACTATGCTACTATCAAACCAATGTGCTAGCTACCGTCCATCCCAACTATGCTACTATCAAACCAATGTGCTAGCTACCGTCCATCCCAACAATGCTACTATCAAACCAATGTGCTAGTTACCGTCCATCCCAACTATGCTACTATCAAACCAATGTGCTAGCTACCGTCCATCCCAACTATGCTACTATCAAACCAATGTACTAGCTACTGTCCATCCCAACTATGCTACTACCAAACCAATGTGCTAGCTACCGTCCATCCCAACTATGCTACTATCAAACCAATGTGCTAGCTACCGTCCATCCCAACTATGCTACTATCAAACCAATGTGCTAGTTACTGTCCATCCCAACTATGCTACTATCAAACCAATGTGCTAGCTACTGTCCATCCCAACTATGCTACTGTCTATCCCAACTATGCCACTATCAAACCAATGTGCTAGCTACTGTCCATCAAAACCAATGTGCTAGCTACTGTCCATCCAAACTATGCTACTATCAAACCAATGTGCTAGCTACTGTCCATCCCAACTATGCTACTACCAAACCAATGTGCTAGCTACTGTCCATCCAAACTATGCTACTATCAAACCAATGTGCTAGCTACCGTCCATCCCAACTATGCTACTATCAAACCAATGTGCTAGCTACCGTCCATCCCAACTATGCTACAATCAAACCTATGTGCTAGCTACTGTCCATCCCAACTATGCTACTATCAAACCAATGTGCTAGCTACTGTCCATCCCATCTATGCTACTATCAAACCAATGTGCTAGCTACTGTCCATCCCAACTATGCTACTATCAAACCAATGTGCTAGCTACCGTCCATCCCAACTATGCTACTATCAAACCAATGTGCTAGCTACCGTCCATCCCAACTATGCTACTATCAAACCAATGTGCTAGCTACCGTCCATCCCAACTATGCTACTATCAAACCAATGTGCTAGCTACCGTCCATCCCAACTATGCTACTATCAAACCAATGTGCTAGTTACCGTCCATCCCAACTATGCTACTATCAAACCAATGTGCTAGCTACTGTCTATCCCAACTATGCCACTATCAAACCAATGTGCTAGCTACTGTCCATCCCAACTATGCTACTACCAAACCAATGTGCTAGCTACTGTCCATCCCAACTATGCTACTGTCAAACCAATGTGCTAGCTACTGTCCATCCAAACTATGCTACTATCAAACCAATGTGCTAGCTACTGTCCATCCCAACTATGCTACTATCAAACCAATGTGCTAGCTACTGTCCATCCCAAATATGCTACTATCAAACCAATGTGCTAGCTACCGTCCATCCCAACTATGCTACTATCAAACCAATGTGCTAGCTACCGTCCATCCCAACTATGCTACTATCAAACCAATGTGCTAGCTACCGTCCATCCCAACTATGCTACTATCAAACCAATGTGCTAGCTACCGTCCATCCCAACAATGCTACTATCAAACCAATGTGCTAGTTACCGTCCATCCCAACTATGCTACTATCAAACCAATGTGCTAGCTACCGTCCATCCCAACTATGCTACTATCAAACCAATGTACTAGCTACTGTCCATCCCAACTATGCTACTACCAAACCAATGTGCTAGCTACCGTCCATCCCAACTATGCTACTATCAAACCAATGTGCTAGCTACCGTCCATCCCAACTATGCTACTATCAAACCAATGTGCTAGTTACTGTCCATCCCAACTATGCTACTATCAAACCAATGTGCTAGCTACTGTCCATCCCAACTATGCTACTGTCTATCCCAACTATGCCACTATCAAACCAATGTGCTAGCTACTGTCCATCAAAACCAATGTGCTAGCTACTGTCCATCCAAACTATGCTACTATCAAACCAATGTGCTAGCTACTGTCCATCCCAACTATGCTACTACCAAACCAATGTGCTAGCTACTGTCCATCCAAACTATGCTACTATCAAACCAATGTGCTAGCTACCGTCCATCCCAACTATGCTACTATCAAACCAATGTGCTAGCTACCGTCCATCCCAACTATGCTACAATCAAACCTATGTGCTAGCTACTGTCCATCCCAACTATGCTACTATCAAACCAATGTGCTAGCTACTGTCCATCCCATCTATGCTACTATCAAACCAATGTGCTAGCTACTGTCCATCCCAACTATGCTACTATCAAACCAATGTGCTAGCTACCGTCCATCCCAACTATGCTACTATCAAACCAATGTGCTAGCTACCGTCCATCCCAACTATGCTACTATCAAACCAATGTGCTAGCTACCGTCCATCCCAACTATGCTACTATCAAACCAATGTGCTAGCTACCGTCCATCCCAACTATGCTACTATCAAACCAATGTGCTAGTTACCGTCCATCCCAACTATGCTACTATCAAACCAATGTGCTAGCTACTGTCTATCCCAACTATGCCACTATCAAACCAATGTGCTAGCTACTGTCCATCCCAACTATGCTACTACCAAACCAATGTGCTAGCTACTGTCCATCCCAACTATGCTACTGTCAAACCAATGTGCTAGCTACTGTCCATCCAAACTATGCTACTATCAAACCAATGTGCTAGCTACTGTCCATCCCAACTATGCTACTATCAAACCAATGTGCTAGCTACTGTCCATCCAAACTATGCTATCAAACCTATGTGCTAGCTACTGTACATCCCAACTATGCTACTATCAAACCAATGTGCTAGCTACTGTCCATCCCAACTATGCTACTATCAAACCAATGTGCTAGCTACTGTCCATCCCAACTATGCTACTATCAAACCAATGTGCTAGCTACTGTCCATCCCAACTATGCTACTATCAAACCAGTGTGCTAGCTACTGTCCATCCCAACTATGCTACTATCAAACCAATGTGCTAGCTACTGTCCATCCCAACTATGCTACTACCAAACCAATGTGCTAGCTACTGTCCATCCAAACTATGCTATCAAACCTATGTGCTAGCTACTGTACATCCCAACTATGCTACTATCAAACCAATGTGCTAGCTACCGTCCATCCCAACTATGTTACTATCAAACCAATGTGCTAGCTACCGTCCATCCCAACTATGCTACTATCAAACCAATGTGCTAGCTACTGTCCATCCCAACTATGCTACTATCAAACCAATGTGCTAGCTACTGTCCATCCCAACTAGGCTACTATCAAACCAATGTGCTAGCTACTGTCCATCCCAACTATGCTACTATCAAACCAATGTGCTAGCTACTGTCCATCCCAACTATGCTACTATCAAACCTATGTGCTAGCTACTGTCCATCCCAACTATGCTACTATCAAACCAATGTGCTAGCTACTGTCCATCCCAACTATGCTACTATCAAACCAATGTGCTAGCTACTGTCCATCCCAACTATGCTACTATCAAACCAATGTGCTAGCTACTGTCCATCCCAACTATGCTATCAAACCTATGTGCTAGCTACTGTACATCCCAACTATGCTACTATCAAACCAATGTGCTAGCTACTGTCCATCCCAACTATGCTACTATCAAACCAATGTGCTAGCTACTGTCCATCCCAACTATGCTACTATCAAACCAATGTGCTAGCTACTGTCCATCCCAACTATGCTACTATCAAACCAATGTGCTAGCTAATGTCCATCCCAACTATGCTACTATCAAACCAATGTGCTAGCTACTGTCCATCCCAACTATGCTACTATCAAACCAATGTGCTAGCTACTGTCCATCCCAACTATGCTACTATCAAACCAATGTGCTAGCTACCGTCCATCCCAACTATGCTACTATCAAACCAATGTGCTAGCTACTGTCCATCTAAACTATGCTATCAAACCTATGTGCTAGCTACTGTACATCCCAACTATGCTACTATCAAACCAATGTGCTAGCTACTGTCCATCCCAACTATGCTACTATCAAACCAATGTGCTAGCTACTGTCCATCCCAACTATGCTACTATCAAACCAATGTGCTAGCTACTGTCCATACCAACTATGCTATCAAACCTATGTGCTAGCTACTGTACATCCCAACTATGCTACTATCAAACCAATGTGCTAGCTACTGTCCATCCCAACTATGCTACTATCAAACCAATGTGCTAGCTACTGTCCATCCCAACTATGCTACTATCAAACCAATGTGCTAGCTAATGTCCATCCCAACTATGCTACTATCAAACCAATGTGCTAGCTACTGTCCATCCCAACTATGCTACTATCAAACCAATGTGCTAGCTACTGTCCATCCCAACTATGCTACTATCAAACCAATGTGCTAGCTACTGTCCATCCCAACTATGCTACTATCAAACCAATGTGCTAGCTACTGTCCATCCAAACTATGCTATCAAACCTATGTGCTAGCTACTGTACATCCCAACTATGCTACTATCAAACCAATGTGCTAGCTACTGTCCATCCCAACTATGCTACTATCAAACCAATGTGCTAGCTACCGTCCATCCCAACTATGCTACTATCAAACCAATGTGCTAGCTACCGTCCATCCCAACTATGCTACTATCAAACCAATGTGCTAGCTACTGTCCATCCCAACTATGCTACTATCAAACCAATGTGCTAGCTACTGTCCATCCCAACTATGCTACTATCAAACCAATGTGCTAGCTACTGTCCATCCAAACTATGCTATCAAACCTATGTGCTAGCTACTGTACATCCCAACTATGCTACTATCAAACCAATGTGCTAGCTACGGTCCATCCCAACTATGGTACTATCAAACCAATGTGCTAGCTACTGTCCATCCCAACTATGCTACTATCAAACCAATGTGCTAGCTACTGTCCATCCCAACTATGCTACTATCAAACCAATGTGCTAGCTACCGTCCATCCCAACTATGCTACTATCAAACCAATGTGCTAGCTACCGTCCATCCCAACTATGCTACTATCAAACCAATGTGCTAGCTACCGTCCATCCCAACTATGCTACTATCAAACCAATGTGCTAGCTACTGTCCATCCCAACTATGCTACTATCAAAACAATGTGCTAGCTACTGTCCATCCCAACTATGCTACTATCAAACCAATGTGCTAGCTACTGTCCATCCCAACTATGCTACTATCAAACCAATGTGCTAGCTACTGTCCATACCAACTATGCTATCAAACCTATGTGCTAGCTACTGTACATCCCAACTATGCTATCAAACCTATGTGCTAGCTACTGTCCATCCCAACTATGCTACTATCAAACCAATGTGCTAGCTACTGTCCATCCCAACTATGCTACTATCAAACCAATGTGCTAGCTACTGTCCATCCCAACTATGCTACTATCAAACCAATGTGCTAGCTACTGTCCATCCCAACTATGCTACTATCAAACCAATGTGCTAGCTACCGTCCATCCCAACTATGCTACTATCAAACCAATGTGCTAGCTACCGTCCATCCCAACTATGCTACTATCAAACCAATGTGCTAGCTACCGTCCATCCCAACTATGCTACTATCAAACCAATGTGCTAGCTACTGTCCATCCCAACTATGCTACTATCAAACCAATGTGCTAGCTACTGTCCATCCCAACTATGCTACTATCAAACCAATGTGCTAGCTACTGTCCATACCAACTATGCTATCAAACCTATGTGCTAGCTACTGTACATCCCAACTATGCTACTATCAAACCAATGTGCTAGCTACTGTCCATCCCAACTATGCTACTATCAAACCAATGTGCTAGCTACTGTCCATCCCAACTATGCTACTATCAAACCAATGTGGTAGCTACTGTCCATCCCAACTATGCTACTATCAAACCAATGTGCTAGCTACTGTCCATCCCAACTATGCTACTATCAAACCAATGTGCTAGCTACTGTCCATCCCAACTATGCTACTATCAAACCAATGTGCTAGCTACTGTCCATCCAAACTATGCTATCAAACCTATGTGCTAGCTACTGTACATCCCAACTATGCTACTATCAAACCAATGTGCTAGCTACGGTCCATCCCAACTATGCTACTATCAAACCAATGTGCTAGCTACTGTCCATCCCAACTATGCTACTATCAAACCAATGTGCTAGCTACTGTCCATCCCAACTATGCTACTATCAAACCAATGTGCTAGCTACCGTCCATCCCAACTATGCTACTATCAAACCAATGTGCTAGCTACCGTCCATCCCAACTATGCTACTATCAAACCAATGTGCTAGCTACCGTCCATCCCAACTATGCTACTATCAAACCAATGTGCTAGCTACTGTCCATCCCAACTATGCTACTATCAAACCAATGTGCTAGCTACTGTCCATCCCAACTATGCTACTATCAAACCAATGTGCTAGCTACTGTCCATACCAACTATGCTATCAAACCTATGTGCTAGCTACTGTACATCCCAACTATGCTACTATCAAACCAATGTGCTAGCTACTGTCCATCCCAACTATGCTACTATCAAACCAATGTGCTAGCTACTGTCCATCCCAACTATGCTACTATCAAACCAATGTGCTAGCTACCGTCCATCCCAACTATGCTACTATCAAACCAATGTGCTAGCTAATGTCCATCCCAACTATGCTACTATCAAACCAATGTGCTAGCTACTGTCCATCCCAACTATTCTACTATCAAACCAATGTGCTAGCTACTGTCCATCCCAACTATGCTACTATCAAACCAATGTGCTAGCTACTGTCCATCCCAACTATGCTACTATCAAACCAATGTGCTAGCTACTGTCCATCCCAACTATGCTACTATCAAACCAATGTGCTAGCTACTGTCCATCCCAACTATGCTACTATCAAACCAATGTGCTAGCTACTGTCCATCCCAACTATGCTACTATCAAACCAATGTGCTAGCTAATGTCCATCCCAACTATGCTACTATCAAACCAATGTGCTAGCTACTGTCCATCCCAACTATGCTACTATCAAACCAATGTGCTAGCTACTGTCCATCCCAACTATGCTACTATCAAACCAATGTGCTAGCTACTGTCCATCCCAACTATGCTACTATCAAACCAATGTGCTAGCTAATGTCCATCCCAACTATGCTACTATCAAACCAATGGGCTAGCTACTGTCCATCCCAACTATGCTACTATCAAACCAATGTGCTAGCTAATGTCCATCCCAACTATGCTACTATCAAACCAATGTGCTAGCTACTGTCCATCCCAACTATGCTACTATCAAACCAATGTGCTAGCTACTGTCCATCCCAACTATGCTACTATCAAACCAATGTGCTAGCTACTGTCCATCCCAACTATGCTACTATCAAACCAATGTGCTAGCTACTGTCCATCCCAACTATGCTACTATCAAACCAATGTGCTAGCTACTGTCCATCCAAACTATGCTATCAAACCTATGTGCTAGCTACTGTACATCCCAACTATGCTACTATCAAACCAATGTGCTAGCTACTGTCCATCCCAACTATGCTACTATCAAACCAATGTGCTAGCTACTGTCCATCCCAACTATGCTACTATCAAACCAATGTGCTAGCTACTGTCCATCCCAACTATGCTACTATCAAACCAATGTGCTAGCTACTGTCCATACCAACTATGCTATCAAACCTATGTGCTAGCTACTGTACATCCCAACTATGCTACTATCAAACCAATGTGCTAGCTACTGTCCATCCCAACTATGCTACTATCAAACCAATGTGCTAGCTACTGTCCATCCCAACTATGCTACTATCAAACCAATGTGCTAGCTAATGTCCATCCCAACTATGCTACTATCAAACCAATGTGCTAGCTACTGTCCATCCCAACTATGCTACTATCAAACCAATGTGCTAGCTACTGTCCATCCCAACTATGCTACTATCAAACCAATGTGCTAGCTACTGTCCATCCCAACTATGCTACTATCAAACCAATGTGCTAGCTACTGTCCATCCCAACTATGCTACTATCAAACCAATGTGCTAGCTACTGTCCATCCCAACTATGCTACTATCAAACCAATGTGGTAGCTAATGTCCATCCCAACTATGCTACTATCAAACCAATGTGCTAGCTACTGTCCATCCCAACTATGCTACTATCAAACCAATGTGCTAGCTACTGTCCATCCCAACTATGCTACTATCAAACCAATGTGCTAGCTAATGTCCATCCCAACTATGCTACTATCAAACCAATGTGCTAGCTACTGTCCATCCCAACTATGCTACTATCAAACCAATGTGCTAGCTACTGTCCATCCCAACTATGCTACTATCAAACCAATGTGCTAGCTACTGTCCATCCCAACTATGCTACTATCAAACCAATGTGCTAGCTACTGTCCATCCCAACTATGCTACTATCAAACCAATGTGCTAGCTACTGTCCATTCCAACTATGCTACTATCAAACCAATGTGCTAGCTACCGTCCATCCCAACTATGCTACTATCAAACCAATGTGCTAGCTACCGTCCATCCCAACTATGCTACTATCAAACCAATGTGCTAGCTAATGTCCATCCCAACTATGCTACTATCAAACCAATGTGCTAGCTACCGTCCATCCCAACTATGCTACTATCAAACCAATGTGCTAGCTACTGTCCATCCCAACTATGCTACTATCAAACCAATGTGCTAGCTACTGTCCATCCCAACTATGCTACTATCAAACCAATGTGCTAGCTACTGTCCATCCCAACTATGCTACTATCAAACCAATGTGCTAGCTACCGTCCATCCCAACTATGCTTCTATCAAACCAATGTGCTAGCTACCGTCCATCCCAACTATGCTACTATCAAACCAATGTGCTAGCTACCGTCCATCCCAACTATGCTACTATCAAACCAATGTGCTAGCTACCGTCCATCCCAACTATGCTACTATCAAACCAATGTGCTAGCTACTGTCCATCCCAACTATGCTACTATCAAACCAATGTGCTAGCTACTGTCCATCCCAACTATGCTACTATCAAACCAATGTGCTAGCTACTGTCCATACCAACTATGCTATCAAACCTATGTGCTAGCTACTGTACATCCCAACTATGCTACTATCAAACCAATGTGCTAGCTACTGTCCATCCCAACTATGCTACTATCAAACCAATGTGCTAGCTACTGTCCATCCCAACTATGCTACTATCAAACCAATGTGCTAGCTACCGTCCATCCCAACTATGCTACTATCAAACCAATGTGCTAGCTAATGTCCATCCCAACTATGCTACTATCAAACCAATGTGCTAGCTACTGTCCATCCCAACTATGCTACTATCAAACCAATGTGCTAGCTACTGTCCATCCCAACTATGCTACTATCAAACCAATGTGCTAGCTACTGTCCATCCCAACTATGCTACTATCAAACCAATGTGCTAGCTACCGTCCATCCCAACTATGCTACTATCAAACCAATGTGCTAGCTACTGTCCATCCCAACTATGCTACTATCAAACCAATGTGCTAGCTACTGTCCATCCCAACTATGCTACTATCAAACCAATGTGCTAGCTACTGTCCATCCAAACTATGCTATCAAACCTATGTGCTAGCTACTGTACATCCCAACTATGCTACTATCAAACCAATGTGCTAGCTACGGTCCATCCCAACTATGGTACTATCAAACCAATGTGCTAGCTACTGTCCATCCCAACTATGCTACTATCAAACCAATGTGCTAGCTACTGTCCATCCCAACTATGCTACTATCAAACCAATGTGCTAGCTACCGTCCATCCCAACTATGCTACTATCAAACCAATGTGCTAGCTACCGTCCATCCCAACTATGCTACTATCAAACCAATGTGCTAGCTACCGTCCATCCCAACTATGCTACTATCAAACCAATGTGCTAGCTACTGTCCATCCCAACTATGCTACTATCAAACCAATGTGCTAGCTACTGTCCATCCCAACTATGCTACTATCAAACCAATGTGCTAGCTACTGTCCATACCAACTATGCTATCAAACCTATGTGCTAGCTACTGTACATCCCAACTATGCTACTATCAAACCAATGTGCTAGCTACTGTCCATCCCAACTATGCTACTATCAAACCAATGTGCTAGCTACTGTCCATCCCAACTATGCTACTATCAAACCAATGTGCTAGCTACTGTTTATCCCAACTATGCTACTATCAAACCAATGTGCTAGCTACTGTCCATCCCAACTATGCTACTATCAAACCAATGTGCTAGCTAACGTCCATCCCAACTATGCTACTATCAAACCAATGTGCTAGCTACCGTCCATCCCAACTATGCTACTATCAAACCAATGTGCTAGCTACTGTCCATCCCAACTATGCTACTATCAAACCAATGTGCTAGCTACTGTCCATCCCAACTATGCTACTATCAAACCAATGTGCTAGCTACTGTCCATCCCAACTATGCTACTATCAAACCAATGTGCTAGCTAATGTCCATCCCAACTATGCTACTATCAAACCAATGTGCTAGCTACTGTCCATCCCAACTATGCTACTATCAAACCAATGTGCTAGCTACTGTCCATCCCAACTATGCTACT